>NW_024710726.1:0-22705 GCF_018991925.1 Homarus americanus | reverse complement strand
TATGTGAGACCCCAAACAGGTATACCGTTTATTATGTGAGGTCATACAGGTGTACTGTTTAATATGTGAGGGTCACAGGTGTACCGTTTATTATGTGAGGGTCATACAGGTGTACTGCTGAGAGACTCATACAGGTATACCGTTTATTATGTGAGGGTCATACAGGTGTACTGTTTACTATGTGAGGGTCATACAGGTGTACCGTTTATTTTGTGAGGGTCATACAGGTGTACTGTTTACTATGTGAGGGTCATACAGGTGTACCGTTTGTTATGTGAGGGTCATACAGCTGTACCGTTTATTATGTGAGGTTCATACAGCTGTACCGTTTGTTATGTGAGGGTCATCCAGGTGTACCGTTTATTATGTGAGGTTCATACAGGTGTACCGTTTATTATGTGAGGTTCATACAGGTGTACCGTTTATTATGTGAGGTTCATACAGGTGTACCGTTTATTGAGTGAGGTTCATACAGGTGTACCGTTTATTATGTGAGGTTCATACAGGTGTACCGTTTATTATGTGAGGTTCATACAGGTGTACCGTTTGTTATGTGAGGGTCATACAGGTGTACTGTTTACTATGTGAGGGTCATACAGGTGTACCGTTTATTATGTGAGGGTCATACAGGTGTACTGTTTATTATGTGAGGTTCATACAGGTGTACCGTTTGTTATGAGAGTAGAGTTAAACATATATACTGTATATTGATCTCATTCCCTTAATTCTGTGTTGTATAAGATTCCTGTGGTTAAATACTAGAGGTGAGTGGAGACAAACGACCACTGAACCCCACAGCGGGACGACCAGGGCGCCAGTAGCTGTCTGTATATTTGGTCCCAAACTTGTCAACTAATATTGGAATATATAAAAACCACGTTAGTCTGTGTTCAGTGGTAGGAGGACCCGGCGCGGCGTCACGGTACAAGACCTGAATATTTATAAGGTTCCTACAATTCACATCACCTGAGGCGGCTGATGTATACATTACAGTTCACCTCTTAGAGCTGCTATAACACACACACACACACTCCCTCAAGCTCTCGGACTAAACAGCACATGATCTCAACACTGATGTATCATGCAATTTGCCTGCACCTGAAACTCAATACCGTTGTCTATTCACCCAGATTTAACATTCAGTTGCAATATACACATTCTACCTCGATTTATGCTAATGTAGAACACCAAGGCAGCGTGTTGCATTTGTATTGAATGGTTCCCTGGTCCCAGTTTACTTTGTTTCATGCAAGATATCTCTTGATGATGACATTTGTAGTGAACAGCAGCCTGACCTATGTTTATTTTTGCATTTATGTTTCGTGCAGCTCAGCCCTCAGTGTTGACGTTGTAAGAACATCTACTTGGACACAGTTTATACCTCTTCATGCAGCTTAACTCTTCATGATAAAATGTGTAATAACAGCTGCCTCGCCCAACTTTATACTTCTTAATGATCTTAACTCTCAATGTTTACAGTTGTAATGGACAGTTGACTGGCCTAAGTTTATATTGCTTTACAAAACTTAATTCTAAAAGCGAAGACGTTCATTACTGTTGCTTTTGCAGTATTGTAATTTATTTTAATGTAGTTTTGTTCTGCTCTTAATTTGGCGATCATTTTTTGTTGTAAATAACCCTAAAAAAATCCCCACATAAACTTTACTGAAATTCATAAAATAGTATACAAGTTAATACAGTTTTTATTTATGAATCTTCCTGTATTTATGCATCAATGATAAAGTTATGCTGAAGATGACATGGGTCCTGGTTATAGACTTGCAGTACGGGAGAACTTTTTTGATAGTCGGGTTGTTCTAAAGCACACACACACACACACACACACTGACTGTTGTACAATAAACATGGTGTCTTCATTACCATCTTGAGGACACATTCCTCCTGGGAGTAAAACAAACGCCAGCAGACAAGACAAAGAGAACTTCATAATCGTCAAGAGAGTGAAGTGCACTAGTGACAAATACTTCACCCAACTGAGTATATTTGGGGCTAGTGAAGGTGAAGTGTAGCAGGCGTCAACCACTCTAGGTGGGCTGAGCTCTAGAGTGCACGGTGCCTCATGGTGAAACACACACTAGACTCTAGAGTAATTTGCACCTAGACACCGGACGTGACGTGACTCAGACGTGAGTCAAGTGCAATATGGAAGCTTAATTCATACTTTCTGTATTTTCCTTTTCTAAGTAATCCTTCATAATGCCGCCAGTTTCAATATCCATTAAAATAATAAATCATCATTTTTTCCTCATTCACTAGCATTATGTACATTATACTTAAATAAAATTTTAATACTCAGAAATGAGAATAATGAGTTCTGGATTTTTCATTACAGTTCATTTTACCGTCAGGTGAGATGCACTCTACTATGGTGAAAAACACTCTAGAGTGCATCTCACCTGGTGGTAAAAGGCACTCTAGAGGTGCAAATTACTCTAGTGTGTGTTTCACCATGAGCCACCGTGCACTCTAGAGCCCAGCCCACCTAGAGTGGCTGACGCCTGCTACACCGGCCTCCACTGAGACAACCCTCCTCACTCGCTAAGCTCTGTTCTCAAAGGTTTTACAAGGCGGAAAATTCCCACAGTCAGTCTGTGTCTCCCTCGAGAACAATGCTTTAGTTTCGCACCAACGTCATATGTATATTTTACACACGTATTTTGCATGGTGGTGGCTAAGATGTAGTCAACATGACACTTGAGGATATCTCTTATGTATGTGCACGGTCTTGTGTCGTGCTGGAGAACGTGTACCACCTGGAAGCTCAGCTGCCGCGGTAATGTGTGAACAAGCGCATGGGCGGCGCCTCACTATGAGTGAGTGATGGTCTAGTGTTTACTTCCACACTGTGAGTGTCCCACAACTTTGAGTGTTAACTGACTTTTACTATAATACTAAAGTTGATGCATAATTAATGTGTGATGTACGATGAATATAATGACATCACCTTAATTCTTGATTCATTTATGCCAGTTTGTGTACCCAACTTTATCAAGATTCGGGATCATCACAAAAGCATATCACCCTGTTTTACGTACACACACACACACACACACACACACACACACACACACAAGAAAATGCAAATAGAATGCAACTTCATACAACATGCTCCATTTACTTTTTCCTGACGTCGTTCTGTCAACACTCTTCGATAACACCTGTTCATGACAGAGCGACCCCTGAACACCGCCATTTACATGTGCAACCCCGTGTTAGGTTAGGTTGTCTGGTGTTGTTCAGTGTGTCTAGAGTTGGTGGCAGTATTTAATGAATTATACATGTACTGCTTCACATCTTGGAGAATTATACAACTACTGCGTCACATCTTGGAGGATTATTATGACGGCGTTACATAAGAGAAGCATTTTAGGAACATCCGACCAGAAGTTTGATTTATTTATTTACCTCATGGGCAAAACAACATAGGCGTGGCTTATGATGTTAAATATTTAAGGCAATTATATACATTAAGGTAGACTACAGGTAGGAAATATATATTGAAGGATGATGACTTATATTGTGTGAGAGAGACTGTATCCACCTTGTCTCACCTGCACACACACCGTATTATTGTGTGGGAGAAGGAGAGGGAGGGAGGGAGAAGGAGAGGGAGGGAGAAGGAGGGAGAGAGAGGGAGAAGGAGAGGGAGGGAGAAGGAGAGGGAGGGAGAAGGAGAGGGAGGGAGGAGGGAGAGAGAGGGAGGGAGGGAGAAGGAGAGGGAGGTTCTTACACTGTACCATCACATGAAGGTGGTCCTTTATTTGTATTTAATGACGTTGTTGGAGGGGGATGGGAGAGTGCCAGGCGGAACACCCTGACTTACTGACTCAAATACTGTAGTTGTGACAGAGAAGAAAGACCAGATAATTAAGAGAAAGAAGAAGGGAATAAGCAAGAATACAATTATTCTCATAAATATTACATACAATACCACTTTCTGCCTCATAAGATATGTTGATCAAGTGATCATTTGTGGTCAAGTTTTCCAGTTACCTAAGATAATCTGAGTTGATCATCATTTGTAGCTTTCTTTTCATCCTTTCTATGTTGCCTGCATCTTTACTTTCTCTTAGTTCCCCTCTCAGGTCCTTTGCTTTCTTTCGGGTTTTCTTTGCAGATTTTTGTGATGCTACTCAGCGGTTTTCCACGCCCTTGAGCTCTCTCTCTCTCTCTCTCTCCAGGTCCTTTACAGTTCTTCCACAAAACCTCTCAGAAAAATATCGTCGTTTCCTGAATTGTATATTGTATAGGTTTCAGGTACCGAGGGTGAGAGTTGAACAACACACACACACACACACACACACACACACGTACCATTATTTCCACATATTTTCCTTGTATGAATAATAGCAATAAGAAAATAAAGGCTCCTCGGCTAGTGGGTAGAGGATCTCGTTTTTCTTGTGGTTCTGTTTATATTTTTTCACGAAACGACTTCCTGAGCCAAGGCTTCCTAGGCGGGGATATGGAAGAATCTTGTGTATTGAGCGAGGAAGTGTATTGTGTGTCTTGGTGAGGGGTATTTCCTCGAGTGGGTTAAAGTATATGTGTTTGGGTGTATGAATGTATAGTGTGTGTATAAATGTAGAATGTGGACATTGAATAGTGTATAATTGTATAGATATGTAATGTGTAAATAGGTTTGAGTGTGTATGAATGTATAGATATGTAATGTGTAAATAGGTTTGAGTGTGTATGAATGTATAGATATGTAATGTGTAAATAGGTTTGAGTGTGTATGAATGTATAGATATGTAATGTGTATATATGTTTGAGTGTGTATGAATGTATAGATATGTAATGTGTATGTATGTTTGAGTGTGTATGAATGTATAGATATGTAATGTGTAAATAGGTTTGAGTGTGTATGAATGTATAGATATGTAATGTGTATGTATGTTTGAGTGTGTATGAATGTATAGATATGTAATGTGTAAATAGGTTTGAGTGTGTATGAATGTATAGATATGTAATGTGTATGTATGTTTGAGTGCGTATGAATGTATAGATATGTAATGTGTATGTATGTTTATGACCAAGAGAGTTTATAGAAGCATTATCGTGTATATCCAGGATAAGAAAGATGACTAATATGCATAATTCTGTAACAAGAGATAGGTTTATACCTTACATTTAAACAGGTGATGACTTATATGTAATAGCTCTCTCGCTTTTGTTGAGGTTTGCAGTGTGTGTTGGAAGCCTGTATGAGTTCAATTATCCTCAAGCCAGACAGGTTGATCCAGGGAGGCGATTCAGGTTTATTTATAGAGATACAGAATAAAAAAAAATCCTATATGAAGTTTCTTTAAGGATTCTTTCTTTAAGGGCATTAGCCCACCCGGGCACTGGTCATTTTTAATGACCCACATCAAGGCCCGGGGGGCGAAAATATAATAAAACAATAATAATAATAATAATAATTATGCCAATGATGATGATAATGGTAATAATAATAATAATAGTAATAAAATAAATATAAATATATTTAATAAATAACAATTATAATGAAAGAAAATAATAATAATAATAATAATAATAATAATAATAATAACAATAATAATAAAATTAATAACAATATTTAAAAAAAAATTATAATAAAAGAAAATACACATACAGTAATAAGAAAAGTCTATAAAAATTATAAATAATAATAATAATAATAATACCCCCTGTAATAATAAAGAGCCATGAATAAATTCAAAAACAAAAAAATTAAAATATCAATAGTGAGAAATGATATATGTATGTTGTGTTGTTAATAGTAAGAGTAACAAATAAGACCCTGCAATTGTGTGTAAATGAGGCAGAAAGTCAGATCAGCAACCTGGGACTTGGTCACAATTTTTGTGATGCCAAATGGCAGCAGGGTCTACCATTAGACAACACATTATGCTTCCAATATCTTCCCAGATGGTAGTACCTCCCTGTTTGTGAAATGGTTTAATCAAGAGTAAATAGATCTGTGGTAAAGTTGCAGGTAGAGTGTGAATAAAGCTTAGAATGGATCTTATAGGAAATAGAGTTCAGTATACCAAGTCTCTGGTAGACAAGGAGGTGAGGGTTTGGGTGGTTCAGTTTGGGACGGCCCGTGTGAGGGAACCAGTGACTCTTATAGTACAACACCTTGGCTGCCACACTGAGTAAGAATCACCAAAACCATCCCATGTGTAATACTCTCAGGTGACCTACAACCATGGTGACTCTTGTCTCAGTATATGTTGACTAGTACTACCTGAAGCCAGACTATATCAGAACATTACTAATGGCGACTTTGAAGTTGATTGGCTTATTATAATGATGACAATAATATTAAGGAACAATAACAAACAAAGAGAGAAATTAGGTATATAAATTATTTCTCTTTAATGTTTGGTTTATGACTTTATGGGTTGAATTTAAGACATAAAACACATTCCTCTCTGCATGGAATAGGTTTATTGCCTCTTACGTCGGTTTATGGCAGATTTATTTACTAATTTAGTGGTTGGCGGCAGCAGTCACGTGATATCACATCGTAATGTTTTAATACTGTTTGCCGTGTTAATACAGTTCGTCTTAAATCTGTTAGTACGCCAGTGATGTTTCCTTAGGGGAATATAATGATAAAAATGTTGTAAAACGGAATTAACTGGAAATACAGTAAGGATTACAACATAAGCGTGGTGTGTGTTTGGTCGCGTGTGTGGGGACCTGTTGATGAAGATCGAGGCAGAAGTTAAATGAGATTCTCACTTAAACTCTGAGTTACTCGAGAGTTCACGACTGCTGCCGAAATTGACCAAGTTAGGATGACCCGAGAGACCAAGGATTAGGGGGTAGGTCTGGTCAGCGTAACGGGGGAGGGGGTGGGGTGTCGGGGCTCAGGGACTTCTGGGGTCAAAGGGTAACTCGGGTCAAGGTGAGGCTTGGGTAGTTGTGGGAACGGCTGAGGTCATTATTTGAAATGAACCAGAGTGAACAAAGACGGCTTGAGAGAGAGGGTGAGAGAGAGACGTGGTCAAAGAAGTTATTAACCTAGAACGAGTATTTTTTTTTCTTTACCTCGGCTCTGTCCTTCAGCTCTCACCCTTAGCCCTCATCCTCACCCTTCACCCCGCTCCTCTCACCCTAACTCTCACCCCTCCCTCTCAACTTTTATCCTCGGCCCTCTCCCTCACCCTAACTCTCGCTCCTCCCTCTCAGCCCTCACCTCAGACCTTGGGACAGCTACCTGGGTCAGTAATAGATCTCAGGTAGGATCTGTGTGACGCACCTGGTAAGTCCCCCACCATCATGCTTATGGTTGCTGCTGTTACTGTTACTGCTGTTAATATTGTTACTGTTGCCGCTGTTACTGTGGTGTAATAATGGTCAGCATGCTCGTCTGGTAAGCGAGCGGAGCCGGGTTCGATCCCCGGGCAGGGTGAAATTATGGGCAAGTGTCTTTAAGCCATTTGCCTCTGTCTACCCAGCAGTAATTGGGAACCTGGATGTTAATCGATTTGTGGATCGTGTTCCAGGGTAATGGTGAGCCAGTGCAGTTGGCGAATTGTCCGGTCTTCTTGGACTATTCCTTGACACTGAATCATGCAGCTCGTTAACTCAGGGTGTGGTTGTTGTGTTGGCGACAGCTTCTACACCTTTAACAGATTCACGCCTAGTTGGTCCTTGGGTCGGCCATCCTCGGTAACACGAAGAGCAACCATTATTATTTTAGTGTTGTTGATGCGGTTATTGATAGTTTTGTTGTTATTGTTGATGCTGGTGTTTGTGGTGATAACTGCTGCTGTTGGCTGTTGTGTCTATTCTTCTTTATCCTGGTATTTTATGAGGAACTGGACGAGTACACTGCCATATATATTATCATGACGGTTTTCTTGTTCTATATTGGTGATAAATGTCTTAAAATTAGGTTAAGTTAGGTTAGTTTAGTTTACTTTAGGTTAGGTTGACAGTCTTAATTGGTATGGATCTATAGGGATCTGGCAGCATGTCTGGACTGTTTCATCAACCTCCTTTTGTGTGCTTATTTGGCTTTTGTGGCGCCTTACAGTGAGATATGGTTTTAAATCTCTCTCTCTCACAGTTGGTAGTGGTAAAGAGCTCAAACACGTTTCTGATGATAATGATACAACTTTTTCTTGTGAGTGTTTCAACCTGCACGAGAAGTTCCTTGTTTATATTCCTCTTTTATTCTCTTTTATCTGTCTTTCTCCTAATTACTACGTGTCATTTTTATTGCTGTTCTTCTTATTATTTTCTTCCCGGTGATCATCTCGTTATCTTCACTTTGTATGAGGTGACTTGGGGGGGGGTCTCCAGGGATGTTTATATACCGCTGAAGAAAGGACACGACACACACTGACGCCAGAGAGCCATACATCAAGGAAAGTTATCACATAATGATATATGTTGCTTTAATTAATGAGTTAATGTTGTATTTTATACCATAGGAAAGCAAGAGCGACAACCACCAGACTGTGTAATTTGTCAGAATTATTGTTTGTTTTAACTCACAATTACCACAAAACACAATAACATTTGACGGTAATTTCACAGTCCCTCTACACATTATGTTGACATTAGCTTAATTACCCCAATTGAAGGTAATATAAATGATGCATGAGTTTGTATTGTCATAAGTCATCACTAATGGTACGTTAATTATCATGTATATTTGCTTAACCATTGTCCAGGACTCCTCGATTCCTAGTGAGAGAAGTGATCAGTTTCCATCAGCAACAATGTCCATTTAACATCCTTGAAGCTTACCATTTAAATTTAATTAACCCTTCAGTAATTTTCACCCAGATGCTTATTTAATCAAGTTACGATTATCGTGTGGAATTTAATTAACTTTTCCGTCATTTTCTTCTCGACTTTTACTGGATCAAGTTATTCGCGTCATATATTTTCCAGATAATTAAAAAAAAAATCTAACCTCCCTCACCAGACACCGGCCAACCTAAATGATATCAACAACTTACCTTTATCACGTAAGACAATTAACCTTCATAAAAGCATTAATAATTTGTCTTTAATAATGGCTTGTTTTTATTTTACCAAGATCATAAAGAGGAAACAATACCCAGCAATGGGTTGAAGGAGCTAATTATAATAACAGGCGAGGGAGGACTAGTTGCCCCGGGGTCTAACGCACGAGAGCTGGTGTATTGGTCCTCTGGGAGGCGTAAAGGAGAGGCCACGACTCTCACAGGTAAACTTAAAGGCAAAGAGATCAAAAACATGAAAGGCTATAAGAAATAATAGTAAATCAGTGCAGGTGTGAGAAGGTGGTACACCATTACTGTTATTTATGGTGGTATTGTAGTGTTTACTTATGGTGGTATTGTAGTGCTTACTTATGGTGGTATTGTAGTGCTTACTTATGGTGGTATTGTAGTGTTTACTTATGGTGGTATTGTAGTGTTTACTGTATTGTTTACTTATGGTATTGTAGTGTTTACTTGTGGTGGTATTGTAGTGTTTACTTATGGTGGTATTGTAGTGTTTACTTATGGTGGTATTGTAGTGTTTACTTGTGGTGGTATTGTATTGTTTACTTATGGTGGTATTGTAGTGTTTACTTGTGGTGGTATTGTAGTGTTTACTTATGGTGGTATTGTTTAGTGGTATTGTAGTGTTTATGGTGTTATAGTATAGTGTTTACGTGTGGTGGTATTGTAGTGTTTACTTATGGTGGTATTGTAGTGTTTACTTGTGGTGGTATTGTATTGTTTACTTATGGTGGTAGTGTAGTGTTTACTTATGGTGGTATTGTAGTGTTTACTTATGGTAGTATTGTAATGTTTACTTGTTGTGGTATTGTAGTGTTTACTTATGGTGGTATTGTAGTGTTTATTTATGGTGGTATTGTAGTGTTTACTTATGGTGGTATTGTAGTGTTTACTTGGGGTGGTATTGTATTGTTTACTTATGGTGGTATTGTATTGTTTACCTATGGTGGTATTGTAGTGTTTACTTATGGTGGTATTGTAGTGTTTACTTGGGGTGGTATTGTATTGTTTACTTATGGTGGTATTGTATTGTTTACCTATGGTGGTATTGTAGTGTTTACTTATGGTGGTATTGTAGTGTTTACTTATGGTGGTATTGTAGTGTTTATGGTGGTATTGTAGTGTTTATGCATAATTGTTATTGTAGTCTTTGTATGGTGGTATTATAGTGATTACTTGTGGTGGTGTTATAGTGTACTTATGGTGGTGATATGGTGTTTACTGTTGAGTGATATGATGTTTGCCTTAACAGGGTGGTGATATATCTTATAATTGGTATTGAGTGTTTACTTGTGGTGGTATTATAGTGTTTGTTGTGAGTTGGTATTGTAGTGTTTAACTTGTGGGTGGGTAAACATATTGTTTAGCCTTAATTTAGTGTTATGATTGTTTAGCACTTCAGGTATTGTGTAGTGTTGTATGTAATTGAGTATTGTATTGATTATATGGTGGTGTTGTAATTGCCCTTAATTTGGTATTGTAGTGTTTACTTATGATGGTATTGTAGTGTTTACTTATGATGGTATTGTAGTGTTTGCTTATGATGGTATTGTAGTGTTTACTTATGGTGGTATTGTAGTGTTTGCTTATGGTGGTATTGTAGTGTTTACTTATGGTGGTATTGTAGTGTTTACTTATGGTGGTATTGTGGTGTTTACTTATGGTGGTATTGTAGTGTTTGCTTGTGGTGGTATTGTAGTGTTTACTTATGGTGGTATTGTAGTGTTTACTTATGGTGTATTGTGGTGTTTACTTGTGGTGGTATTGTAGTGTTTACTTATGGTGGTATTGTAGTGTTTACTTTTGGTGGTATTGTAGTGTTTGCTTGTGGTGGTATTGTAGTGTTTACTTATTGGTGGTATTGTAGTGTTTACTTATGGTGGTATTGTAGTGTTTGCTTATGGTGGTATTGTAGTGTTTGCTTATGGTGGTATTGTAGTGTTTACTGTAGTGGTATTGTATTGTAGTGTTTACTTGTGGTGGTATTGTAGTGTTTACTTATGGTGGTATTGTAGTGTTTATTTGTGGTGGTATTGTAGTGTTTACTTGTGGTGGTATTGTAGTGTTTACTTATGGTGGTATTGTAGTGTTTACTTATGGTGGTATTGTAGTGTTTACTTGTGGTGGTATTGTAGTGTTTATAAAGTGTTATTTGCTTTAGTTTGTTCGAGCTGTGTATCCGGCTGGTCAGATTAGATAGAACCTAACCTAACCTAACACACTGTGTAATATAATGTTAACTGTAGCATTTAGAATTAACACAGGTAGCCAAATTTTTATCACTGCGGACGATACAATGCACTTAAAAAAAAATACTCTTTCGCGAAAAAAATCCACCCGAGCAGAAAAGGCGAGGATTAGGTTGATTAATCCCGGCCAGAAATAGAAAAAAAATCCCTGTAATTTTTTTTGTGTTGTTGGGAGGATTAGCGACTAATTCCAAGTAAATCTCTGATATTTCCCTTTTTCTCGGTAATTCCTGTAATGTGTTAAATTTTTCACACAAATTTAGATAAACCAATTGGATAAAGTTGTAAATTATTCGGAGATAAAACTCACGAGAACAGGTAGTGAGAGTTGTGAGTTGTTGGTGAAGGAAGATTACAAGTGAGGATCATCCCACCACACAACACCTATCTCACCACCACCACCACACCTAACTCAGCACCTATTACCACACACCACCACCACCACCACTACTACCACTCAACACCACCACTACACAACACCTGCCACACTTTCATTACAACAGTATCCCGGTGTTAGTCATAAAGGCACGCCAGCACAGTGATATTTTCGGAAAAAATGTGTTGTTTAATGTTGATATTTAAGATGCAAGAACCATAACCATATGACTGGTGCTCTTATATAATGAAAATGTGCAGCTGACACCACCAAAATGAGTTTACTTTATTATTATTAACTAATCTGCAAATAGAGTTTAACAATGTTCATATTATTATTTTTTTTACATCTAATACAGTTAACATTTATTATAACGGGTATGGTATAATACTGCTACTAATGATAATTATAATAACAATAATGATAATAATAATAATATTAATAATAATGATAATGGTAATGACAATAATAGTAACTACAACAACAACAATAATAATGATGATAATAGTAATAATAATAATAATAATAATAATAACGATGATGATGATGATGACACACACACACCTTGACGTAGCTCTTCACTTATATCAATAAGTTCATCTGTACATTGTCCTCGTAGTCTCCAGTCTTAATCTATACCTTTATGACGTGGGTTATGGTCGTGGGTTGTGGATCGTATTATGGTCGTGGGTCGTAAAAGTTGATAGGTCATTTACTGTTATTACCAAACACCTCTCTCTCTCTCTCTCTCCAGAAATATGAGAAGAACCATCGAACTGCAGACAAATTCCCTTGAGCTTTACCTAATCTTATTCTTTTTCTCTCCTTCCTTTCTCTCTTTCTCTTTCTCTCTCCCTCTTTCTCTCTCTTTCCAGATATCCAAATTTGCTTTTGGTTAGTCGTGAATTATATTGGTAAGAAAAACCATCACTTTGTAAGATTATGCTGTGAGCTTTACATAAGTTATCGGGGGAATCTGGGACACATCGGAGGTACTGAAGAATTATGGTTAACTCGCTTGATATTGCTTTTGAGAGAGAGAGAGAGAGAGAGAGAGCTACCTCCTCCACCACACCACCACAATGCTGACCATCCTAGCTACCACACCACCATAACGTTGACCATTCTAGGTACCACACCACCCCATAACACTGACCATCCTAGTTTCCACACCACCACAGCGCTGGTCCCTCACACTTGAACTTAACTCACGGTAGTTTCTCCTCCTTTCAAGGGCATCACTGAGAAAAATCTAAGCCATCTGAGAGTGTTGAAGATACACCTCACCACCAAGGAGAAACACTTTATGTAACATAGTGTCCAATTCTCTATAATACGGACTGCTTGTTTACGTGTGGCCGAGAAATAGTGCAGCGGGAGTGTGTTTAAAGATTCTCAGTTTACTGTTTATGAGTTTACTGAAATGTGAGACTAAAAAAGAATTATCTAAGAGCATCTTATAGTTGTTTGTACAGTAGATATAGGAAGATTGGATTAGTTATATAAATACTTGGAGTTGAATTATCACAAAAGAAGATCAATTTATCGTCAATATACTTTGAGCTTTACTATTTAAAAAGATCAAATATATTGCCTTTATATAAATACTTTAAGTTTACTAATATATGTAACTAAACGTAAATCATCCTAAAGGAAACTGAAATTGATAGTGTATATATTTATCCTCAAATGTCTACAATAACTGTAGTTGTGTTGCAGTAAAAGGAGAACGTTTATTGTTGTTCAGGAGAGGCTATGAGGGTCACAAGTCACTGCAACCGTTTAATTTTTTTAACACAACAAACACGGGAGCCTTAGTGCCTGGCTATATACTACTGTTATACTAGAGAGAGAGAGAGAGAGGCAACATTTCCACCAAGACTCACATAAGAAACAGAAGGTTCAGTTTACAATCGAATTTCCAATAACAATCACAGTTAACGTTTTCTCAACCCGAGATTAAGCAGTTGTCATACCGAGTTATATACATATTTTGTTTCTGTATGATGATGATACCTGGTGTATGTGTGTGTGGGGGGGGGGGGAGACAGCTCAAATTAAAACAATATATTTTAAGTACACTCTTTTTCCGTATTTAGATTAAAAAAAAGCGACAACTTATGGATTGGAAATGTTTGAACATTATACTTATTAGTATATAATAATTGGTGGGAAAGGTCAAGTATGATTCGTTTATAAACACCGACGTCAACACTCTAGCCTCAGGGTATCACCAGGTCAGTAGCACTAATTCTCACGGGTGAAAAATATAAAAAACAAAAGCTATAATTATATTCCTTTTCTGCAGGTTGTTGGTCTCTGGGGAAATTAGGAGTGATAAATGACTTTCATCAATTTATAGAGAACAGATGAAGGAATTCCCCGCCAGGTGAGATAACCTGACCTTCTCTAATTAATGAAACCAACAGCCGCTCTTAATGGATTTATTGTCTGAACCAAAACAATTAAAGTGAAACAAGGATGAAGTCAATAGCCGTGATCAATACCAGGTTTTAGAGGACAGAATCATAACACAGATTCACAAGTAGTTTACACGTAGTGTGTGTGACGAAGTCTGTCATTCTCCCCAAAGTATTGATCATAACAACACCACGGCCACACATCACCACCACCGAGTGACATTGAATGTAACACCTACAATAATTACTTTGAAATTAATTAAATTTAATAAGGCTTATTGGTTCACAATGAAGGGCATATTAACATAGTTCACCATTGTATAAACTAGCGAAGATATACATAAAGGGGATATAGATAAAGTTCTTATAATATCCGAGCAGGATAGGACTCGGAGCAACGGATTCAAGTTAGATAAGTTTAGGTTTAGGAGGGAGATAGGAAGGAACTGGTTCACAAATAGGGTGGTGGACGAGTGGAACAAGCTTAGCAACTTTGTAGTAAGTGCGGGAACTCTGGAAAGTTTCAAAAGGAGGCTAGATAGATTCATGGATGATAGAGAGCGGTAGTAACTCTCGACAGGAGCTGCCATGCACAGGCCAACCGGCCTATTACAGACTCCTTATTTTCTTATATATATATATGCGAGTAAATACACTGTAGGTGCACTGATCTAGGTAACTTGAAGATGTGAATTACACGATCGCTTGGTCACTTCGTGTTTTCTTCTTTGCCTTGGTGGGTTATCAGACAGATGGCGTATTCGTAGTATATATATATATATATATATATATATATATATATATATATATATATATATATATATATATATATATATATATATATATATATATATATATATATATATATATATATATATATATATGTTAGCGGGAGAGAAAAGGAGAGAAGAGAAGACAAATGCTGCATTTAGCACGCTAAAGGGGTGAGGTGCAGTCCTTAGAACAAAATTTTAGGGGGGTCGTATGCATGTTTTCTCAGCACATGAGGACAGTGCTGTCTTTTTTTAGGGGGGTCGATTGTGATATCCAGAAATTTCAGAGTAATTTCAAATGCCCCGCCATGAGTGATACTGAGCGTTCAAGGTCATCTGAGGGGAGGGAGCGCTGCCTGCTCGTAGCGAGAGATTGCGGAACTAGGCCTATATGATATTAAATGTGATTTACCGAATTAATAATGATGCGATTCATGAAGTTCAGGGACTATTATTGAATTTGAAATTATTATAGATCGTTTAGCAGTCTGAATAATGTTACGGGTGTCCCAAGGAGTTATTAGTTAGGCGGAAAATATATCACGTAGGCCCAAGCTAGCGCCTTGGGGAGACGCGACGCTGGCTAGGCCAGTCCCGGAGAGCATTCACACAGACAAGACGTTCCGCGCGTCCATCAGAAATAGTCACGTGGCCTAGTCACCTGTGCTGCGCTATTGCAGTATAACAAGTAAGTCTCATTCGATCTCAGACAGGGTTAGATAGGGCAGTGATAAAGTAAACTAGAGCTAACAGTGAGTTCATTTCAGGGTTTCCGTCAGAACCCACTTGACTGGAGTTGACCGGAGTTGACTGCGAGAGATTGACTGCCGTTGATGATTGAGGGTGGCGATTGTCGCCATTGGACCGATCAGTGTAGGCCTGTCACTGTTTAGCGGGGTAGCAAAGGATCTCTTGAGTGAACGAGTGCTCCCGACAACTAAAACGACACGGGACCAGCATCAGCAGTGGGTGATCAGTTCTTACCACTCCGGTGCACAACCCCACATGTCCCGAGCAGCTAGTGAAACCCTCTTGCTAACGGGAAGCTAAAGTTTCTCTCAACTGTACAAGGTCTGATTGGCTCACTCCCTTCCGCTTTATGGACGCACTGGGAGTACACTGAGGCTATCTGAGTAAACTAATGGTCACACACTGAGACCGTGAGTCTAGGTCTCTAGGAGATTCCTAGAGGAACATTTTCCCTCCCTTATTACGGGTGTAGTTAACACCATTCCTCAGACTGATATTATCTTGACGTGTGTAGTTTAATAGTTTCTAAATAATTTTGATATTGTTTTGAATGTTTGTGCCATTAAGTGGAACCAGAGTGATACTGTGATTTGATTCTTTTAATGCCTCTAATTGTTCTTCATAATTCTGATCTCAGGTATAACCTTGTTCCCCAGAGTAGTGGTTAAGTTAGGTTAGGAAGTGTACATCTGTTGGGGTGCTATAATTTTGTTGAGTGCCCTTAAGGCCTATTCATTGTAGAGTATTTAATTTCTTAAATTTTATTACCATTTCCTCAGTGACTGATATTATTTTGTTGAAAGCCCTTAAGGCCTATTCATTGTAGAGTATTTAATTTCTTATATTTTATTACCATTCCTCAGTGACTGATATTATTTTGTTGAAAACCCTTAAGGCCTGTTCATGTGGGCGAGCAACATTTCTTGATACTTCAAATTTATTGTTGCCTGTGTTCCTAATAATTTCTATGTCATGTATAACTTTTATTCCCCAGAGTAGTGGTTAAAGTTTAAGTTAAGAGGTGCGCATATTGGTGTACCATTATTTGATTGTGTTTGTAGTGTTGGAGGGAATATAAGTGTCTAAATTTTACAGTGTGTCTCATTCATCCCAGTCACAGACGCTATCCTTCCACGGGTCACGGACAGTTCATTTTGTGTAGTAGATTTAAGTGTTCTTGTGCTGGTTCGGGATTTTTCTCAAAGGGGCGCTTCCACTGCCATTACCATCTATTAATTTTTAATAAACCCCAAGTCAAGTGAGAAATTAAAGTCCAGCAAATTCCGACCGGTTACATATATATATATATATATATATGTATATATATAGATATATATATATCTTGATAAAATCACACGGGAAAATGGAAACAACGGAGCACCTTAGCTTTCGTCTTTATTCAAGACATCTTCAGAGGCAACTGGATTACATGGACAGAGAGAGGCTTAAATATACAGGGTGACCTTAAAAACATGAGGTCAGGTCATAATGATGTCATCCACTAATCCCCACACCAACACACACGTAGAGGAGCTTAAGAGAAGGGGGGGTGACGTGACTAGTCAGGTCAGGTCAAAAATAAGGGACCCACAAAATAACTATCATACATCTAGATCAAAGGTTTTCAAAGCATTTTTAACCTTGGGCCACTGACAAATAAATTTATGTAACATATTATCAGTTTTGAACTGACCATCACTAAGGTTTATTGATTTTAATTCCTACAGTCTGTACTCACCCCTGAAGATGTGAATTACACGAAAGCGCTTGGGAACTTCGTGTTTTCTTTTTCCTTGTGGTTATCAGCATATACCTGGATCACGCGCACCTACAGTGATTTATTTGCATATATATATATATATATATATATATATATATATATATATATATATATATATATATATATATATATATATATATATATATATATATATATATATATATATATATATATTATTTCCTGTAGTAGTTTGAAAGTTCCTGATATTAGTAAAACTATTTCATTCAAAAACCTTGTACGAGCAATAGGTAACTGAGACGGCTATGGTGTTGATGAACGCCGATGAGACTACCTCCCTTGTACTCATTATTATCGGTGGGAAAACTAGGGTAAAGAAATTCATATAGCGTCTAGTCGTCCAGTATTCCAAATGCCTTTCACTTAACTTACGATAATGGCCTCCCTGGGGTCCAAATAGTGACGCGTCCTTACCATGATGGTCAGCCAGCTCTCTCTCATCTCCGTGTAGTCTGGGAGAGGATTGCACTACCTCCGGCCACCTGCTACTTACCAGGAATGGGACGCTTGTCACTGTGTTAATACCAGGGGCAAATCCCGGGACTTGTAATTTGCTACAATTGTTGGGGTTTATGGTCACATTTGCAAATACTGTATTCAGCAGGCAAGGTGCGGACGTTGTTGAGGGGGGCGTGACTCTGTACTGTACTGTACTGTACATGGCCTCCCACAGTGACCTCGACTGGTTACGGTAAGTGGGGAGCAACTCAACGATAGGGAGGCGGCAGTAGAGACCCACAAACACGCCCCTAACACAGTACTGTATAGTCTCCGAGGTGTCAAGGGGATGGTGTTACCGTCTGGCATTATAGATATGATAATCCCGAGGCGCTCTCAGTCCACCTAGCTGTAATTGGGGAAGTGAAGGCGGTTGAGTGCAGTCTTGGCTACACGGCCTCCTTTACTTTCCGAAGACATGCTATGTAGTGTGCCGTATCCACACTGTCCCTAACTGGCAGCCATGTCTATGGGACTCACTATCACTTTTTCACAATTGAGTAACTACTCGAACACCTTCAGACAATCGCTCTTCTTAGGCAAAGGGTGGTCAGGCAGGAGCCCGACGGCTGCCACAGATCGCTGGACTTTAATGTAGCACAAAATGTCCGACACAGCTTACACGAAACAGATGACGATCCAAACATTTTCAATTCGTAATTCACTAATCCATGGCCAACTGAGCTATAGCGTGAAGTGCTCTTAAAACTCCACATACCTGCCGCCTCGCGTGCTGTAAAAACATACAATGCTCCGGAAAACGCACCAAATATTTTGTAAACGACTCTAAAGTATTTTAACGAGGGTTTTACATCATCAGTAAACAGAAAGGTATTAAACCGTCAGCAAACATTGTATATGCATACTGCATGAAATATGACCTATAATGTTGTTAACACTGAACAAACTGAAAAAGACTTAAAAGAATAATATTTCTTTTTGCAACCGACCTTTTTACACATCACTTTAGCTCGTGTTGTTATACAATACTGTTGTTAGGGTAATGTTTTAATATTTGCAAGACGAATGTGAATTTGTTGCCATCCGGTATAACTTACTGTACACTCCCATACTTAGTGTACATTATGTAAGAGAAAATAAACAGTTATAAACAGTAAGATAAACAATAAAAGTAAAAGTAAATTGTCCTTTTACAGATAAAGTTTACTGCAACACGAGGCAACTTCACTCAGCTGATCGTACGCGGGTGGACGGTGAGGCGAAGGAGTTCTTCTCTGGCTGGTTCACACGGGGATGATGATTACTGCCTTCCTGTGTATCGTCTGCTCTGCCTCCTCCTTATTTCCACTTTCACGGGTATTGTTTTTTCTTTCTGTTTTCGATTTTGTTTTATTATTTGTATTTTTAACTAAATATTTTCCAGATATTTTGGTTATCTAATACTTTCAAATATGTGAAATTTGGATATATGAGATAGCGCTGAGACAAGGGCGTTAAGGCCGATGTAACCCATATATAGGGTCACAGTTAGCCATGACTAGTTCTCCATAATGCCCACACACCCATAGTACCCACACACTATCCACACACTACCCACACACTCACACAAGGAGATACAGTGAAATAAACTGCTGTACCTAAATATTATGTAACTCAAAATATATTCCCAAAACAGCACGTTTACAGTTGAAAATAATAAAAGCATAAATAATACAAAGAAAATCAATTAATATGTTTTTTATTATTTTTAAATATCAGAAATGTTGGGTCAACGCTTCTTGTTGTTCTTTGTCTTTTTCCCAGTGAAGATGTAGTCTCCCCATGGCAGGTACTGGTCCTTTTGTACATGGCAGAAAGTGGTAGTTTCCTTCTTCTTCTTGTTGTTTTGAGGTTTAGTGTGCTTTGTGGTCTGCAGTTTGTTAGATCGGGGGCCCTTCTCCTTCACCTGGCAAGGCTTCACCTCAACCTTTGAAACTTTTGTTACAGTGCGTCGGAACACCATTGTGATTTACTGACACTAACAGCTCTCTCACTGAGGTCAAATCAAAATTTGACCATACAGAAAGAATTACGGTTTAATAAGGTTGGAATTTAAAGAAATTGACAACAAAATGAAGCTCTGTTTATCACTATAGTGTTGAGGACTGGTGTTTGTAGAGATGATGGATGGTGTTATAATATGTAGTGATGATGGATGGTGTTATATGTAGTGATGAAGGATGGCATTATACGTAGTAATGATGGATGGTGTTATATGTAGTGATGAAAGGAGGGTAATATATGTAGTGATGATGGATGGTGTTATATATAGTGATGATGCATGATGATATATGTAGTGATGATGGTTGGTGTTATATGTAGTGATGCTGGATGGTGTTATATGTAGTGATGCTGGATGGTGTCATATGTAGTGATGATGGATGGAGTTATATGTAGTGATGATGGATGATGTTATATGTAGTGATGATGGTTGGTGTTATATGTAGTGATGTTGGATGGTGTTATATGTCGTGATGGATGGTTCTATATGTAGTGATGGTGGATGGTGTTATATGTAGTGATGATGGATGGTGTTATACGTAGTGATGATGGATGTTGTTATATGTAGTGATGAAGGATGGTGTTAGTGAAGATTGTGAAGTGAGATGTAGTGAAGATTGTGAAGTGAGGTGTAGTGAAGATTGTGAAGTGATGTAGTGAAGATTGTGAAGTGAGAAGATTGTGAAGTGAGATGTAGTGAAGATTGTGAAGTGAGATGTAGTGAAGATTGTGAAGTGAGATGTAGTGAAGATTGTGAAGTGAGATGTAGTGAAGACTGTGAAGTGAGATGTGGTGAAGAGTGAAGTGAGATTGTGAAGTGAGATGTAGTGAAGATTGTGAAGTGAGATATAGTGAAGATTGTGAAGTGAGATGTAGTGAAGATTGTGAAGTGAGATGTAGTGAAGATTGTGAAGTGAGATGTAGTGAACATTGTGAAGTGAGATGTAGTGAAGATTGTGAAGTGAGATGTAGTGAAGATTGTGAAGTGAGATATAGTGAAGATTGTGAAGTGAGATGTAGTGAAGATTGTGAAGTGAGATGTAGTGAAGATTGTGAAGTGAGATGTAGTAAAGATTGTGAAGTGAGATGTAGTGAAGATTGTGAAGTGAGATGTAGTGAAGATTGTGAAGTGAGATATAGTGAAGATTGTGAAGTGAGATGTAGTGAAGATTGTGAAGTGAGATGTAGTGAAGATTGTGAAGTGAGATGTAATGAAGATTGTGAAGTAAGATGTGGTAAAGATTGTGAAGTGAGATGTAGTGAAGATTATGAAGTGAGATGTAGTGAAGATTGTGAAGTGAGATGTAGTGAAGATTGTGAAGTGAGATGTAGTGAAGATTGTGAAGTGAGATGAAGTGAAGATTGTGAAGTGAGATGTAGTGAAGATTGTGGAGTGAGATGTAGTGAAGATTGTGAAGTGAGATGTAGTGAAGATTGCGAAGTAAGATTATAAAGATTGTGAAGTGAGTTGTAGTGAAGATTGTGAAGTGAGATGTAGTGAAGATTGGTAAAGTGAGATATAGTGAAGATTGTGAAGTGAGATGTGGTGAAGATTGTGAAGTGAGATGTGGTGAAGATTGTGAAGTGAGATGTAGGTGAAGATTGTGAAGTGAGATGTAGTGAAGATTGTGAAGCAAGATGCGGTAAAGATTGTGAAGCGGAGATGTAGTGAAGATTGTGAAGTGAGATGTAGTGAAGATTGTGAAGTGAGATGTAGTGAAGATTGTGAAGTGGGATGTAGTGAAGATTGTGAAGTGAGATGTAGTGACGATTGTGAAGTGAGATGTAGTGAAGATTGTGAAGTGAGATGTAGTGAAGATTGTGAAGTGAGATGTAGTGAAGATTGTGAAATGAGATGTAGTGAAGATTGTGAAGTGAGATGTAGTGAAGATTGTGAAGTGAGATGTGGTAAAGATTGTGAAGTGAGATGTGGTGAAGATTGTGAAGTGAGATGTAGTGAAGATTGTGAAGTGAGATGTAGTGAAGATTGTGAAGTGAGATGTAGTAAGATTGTGAAGTGAGATGTAGTGAAGATTGTGAAGTGAGATGTAGTGAAGATTGTGAAGTGAGATGGGAAAGATTGTGAAGTGAGATGTAGTGAAGATTGTGTGAGTGGAGATGTAGGTGAAGATTGTGAAGTGAGATGTAGTGAAGATTGTGAAGTGAGATGTAGTGAAGATTGTGAAGTGAGATGTAGTGAAGATTGTGAAGTGAGATGTGGTGAGGATTATGAAGTGAGATGTAGTGAAGATTGTGAAGTGAGATGTAGTGAAGATTGTGAAGTAAGAAGTGGTAAAGATTGTGAAGTAAGATGTGGTAAAGATTGTGAAGTGAGATGTAGTGAAGATTGTGAAGTGAGATGTAGTGAAGATTATGAAGTGAGATGTAGTGAAGATTATGAAGTGAGATGTAGTGAAGATTGTGAAGTGAGATGTAGTGAAGATTGTGAAGTAAGAAGTGGTAGAGATTGTGAAGTAAGATGTGGTAAAGATTGTGAAGTGAGATGTAGTGAAGATTGATTGTGAAGTGAGATGTAGTGAAGATTGTGGAGTGAGATGTAGTGAAGATTGTGAAGTGAGATGTAGTGAAGATTGTGAAGTAAGATTATAAAGTAAACTGTAGTAATTGAGGTTAAACGAACGTGGGTTATTCTGTAGTGTATCCGTGTCTTGTTAACGTGGAACCAACATGGCGGTGGTTCTCAATATAGATACGTTATTTTGCCGGGAATTTCTGTCAACACGAAATATGAATCAATCATATTTAGCCTAAATTAACCTAGCGGCTTTATTATATATTCTAAGATGTTTAAGTTGGATA
>NW_024710725.1:0-42702 GCF_018991925.1 Homarus americanus | reverse complement strand
ATCATTGCTTCGTTCGATTTGCTTGTCCATGTCGTGACCTTCTCCTGACTGTGTCCCGTATCCGTGACCTTCGCCTGATGTCGTGTGTCATGGGTAGGGTTAAAGTGCAGGATGGCTTACCTTACATTCTGTTTTCCCCCGTTGTTTCTGTTGTGGTCTCGTTGTCTGTATGGTACCGTTGTGAGCCAGGCAGCGACAACAGAGATCAGGGAGCAGGACCTCCGCCACCAGCACACTCTCACCCATCACTCCGTCCAGGGCTCGCTTGCTCCTGAAAGCGCCGTCGTGCATCACTTGCCAGAATTTTAATCAAGAGGTGTGTCCCTCGAGGAGGAAGTCCTACGGGGGCGTGGGTTATAGTATTGACGTCCAGGGGAGGCGCTGTGTGAGGGGAGTCCGTCAGGTTATGAAGGTGACGACCAGGGGCTGTGTGTGGCAGGGGAGTTGGTTAGTGACGACCAGGGAACTGTGAAATTAGTGGATTATAGTGACGACCGAGGCTGTGTGTGTGAGAGTCATGGGTTATAATGACTAGGGAGCTGTGTGTGTGAGGAGTCGTGGGTTATAATGTGTGTGACCAGGGAGCTCTGTGTGTGAGGTCGTGGGTTATATGTGACCAGGGAATGTGTGTATGAGAGTCGTGGGATTATAATAGCCCGCAAGGGAGGCTGTGTGTGTGTGTGAGTCGTGGGTTTACAAGAAGTGACGACCAGGGGCTGTCAGCGTGTGAGTCGTGGTTAAAGTATCACAGGGGTCGTACAAGGCACTATCTGGGTTCTCCGTACAGTGCGCGTGGCGAAGGACATCAGAGCGGACCCAGGCTGTGAAGTCTGCAATTTGAGAACATCCGCGCCCTCTGCCACTTCTCAGATAAGAAGACTTGTGCTGATGGGACCGTGGTGCACCTCCGCCCTCCGCTACCCCTGTAAGGCACACTTTGGCCTCTACCATTTTGTGTTGTACTAGCAGGTTTATCAAATGTTAGGAGTCCGCTCTTTAGTTCTAAATTAAGCCGCCACAGATATTGTTTCAGTACTTGAGATCCTGCCAAGAAGGTTGCGCCAGCCAGCTAGGAACATGTATTTCCCATCCACACTTGATCCTGCTTCAAATTCTAAATTGGTTAATTTTTTCATTGTGTCTGTTCTTGTTATTCAGTACTTCAATAAACCACCGTACTGTTATAACCAGATTATTGATGAGGATGAAAACTTCTAAGTTTAAGTCCTAGTTTATGCACCATTCTGACTTGACGGTAACAATATAACTTTCCAATGTGAGGATGTTCTGTTTTTATTATTATTATATACGCATAAACGCATCCCGGTGATGCGTCTTGGTCGATAGTCACTGTAATAAACAGACTCTCGGGGGGCAGAGGTGGGGTGGGGCGAGGAGCAGAACAAGGTGCAGAGATGGGACGGGGTGAAACATGGCGCGAAGAGAGAAAGTGGCCGAGAGCAGGACTACTGGGGCAGAAATGTGGCAGCGCGGGCAGGACAGGGGCCTGAGTCCTGGGGAATCCAGTGTGTGTCAGCCGTCACTGTATTATAAGGTTTTGGGCGACTCTCTCCCTTTCACCTCTTCCTCCGGTTCCCTCCCCGTCTCCCCCGTCTCTTTCCCCCGTCTTCCCTGCCTCTTGATGTTGACAATAACGGTAGGAGGCGGACCAGACTAATTATTTTTCGAACCCAGACCCAGAAACGGACCCGACTTTTACGTAATAAGTTGTTGCTGTGATGAGGGGTAATACTTATATGGGATTTGGTTTGGGATTGGTTGGTTGGGTTAGCATTTTGGTTGGAGGGGTTGGGTTTGCAGAAGTTTTGGGTTTCATTTGCTTGGTGTGAATTTAAACTAGAATCCTCTTCCCCATCTCTCTCCCCTTCCCCATCTCCTCCACCCCTTACACTCGCGCCCTACCCATCACCCCAACCTCTCACTCCCCAACTCCACCCAACCTCCCACCTCCCAGCCTTCCACCTCCCAACCCTTCACCTCAGCCCAAACCTTCCTTCACCTCAACCTTCTTCTAACCCATCAATTCACACCTCCCAACCCTTCGTTGTTTTTACCCCACTCCCAACTTCCATCACCCCATCCCCACCCCCAGTTTTAATATAATTCCAAATGGGTGTCTCAGCACCGTCTCCATCACACGTCTTCTTTACACTTGTGCTGAAAGGCACTGAAACACCTGTTTATACCACTGTTTGCCGTGTTTCAGCCTCCTTCACCGACTTGTCGATGTAAGATTTTCCTTCAGATAATTTTTTTGATGCGTTTATGTGTCGTGGTTGAAATAGTTGTCGTTACTAATTATTTTTCTTCTTATTTGAAAATTTTGTGTTATTGTATATAATAATAATGATTAATAATAATAATAATAATAATTAACTGTTATTTGTTATTGAAAGAGCAAGGCAGCGGAAGGCTGAAAATACAGTTACACATTTGGGGGTATGGTCACTTGATTTACAAATAATATAAGGTAACATAAGTGATTACAAATGTGATATATATATATGACTATGTGGGGAGAAGCTGAAACTAACTGGTCATTTCTAACATAGTGTTTAGCAGTGCAAAAAAAGTAAGATTGGCCTGGTGAATACACTGGTTGAGAATTTTACATGGTTGGGGACTGGGCTGTTCTTATGGCGATCTGTTCGTGTTCTGTATGGTGGATGGGATTTGCGGTGTCGAATTCTCGGTTTGGGTTCCGGTTGGTAGTAGGGCTGGTGTCGGTGCAGCTTCTCAGCAAGTGGCAGATGGTCATGGTCGGTGAGGAGCGGGAGGGTCAGTGTGTTGAGTGGTTTGTTGATATGTGGGTAAGGGGGAGAGAATAATGTTGTATGCCCTCTTTTGCACTTTTCTATGTGGTGTTTTAGTTGTGTGGCATTTAGGGAGGAAGACTGGGTAGGGGAGGCATAGGTGAGCTTGGGAAGTATGGTAATGTTAAAAACGCTTAGGAGCTCGGGGGCAGGAATTCGAGGGACTTGAGTCGCGGGAGGAGGTTGGAGACGAAACTGGAGATTGACAACTTCACTGACGTGTGGTTCAGATTTAGTTTTGTTGTCTATGTTGACGCTGAGGAGTTTGTGGAATCTGTCTCAACCTGGGTGTGTTGGGACCTAAAATAATGGAAGGGGGTGGGACAGCGTCGGAGGGAGATTTGTTGTGCATAACCATGGTCTTGGTTGGTTGATGGTGATGTTGGTTGTTGGTGACCAAGTTTTGAAGACTTCAATAAATCCTGAGAGGGCGGTGTGGTTGGGGGTAGAATTGACACTGATCCCAATTGGTGGAGTCGTCTGATGGTATTTCCAGCGAGCAGGGTGTTCTCTTGGGGGCATCATTGATAAGCATAAGGAAGTAGAGGAGGTCATCTTGGCGCCTTGGAGGACGCCACAGGTGAATGACTTGAAGTGGAGACAGCCCTCGGAAGCGTAGAGCTTGTGTCGGTTTCTTCGAAATTGTGAGCCATGGTGTGTATGTATGTGGATGTATGTATTATGTATGTATGTATGTATTTAATAATCCTGTCACTCCTTCATTTAACGCTTACATTACCTTAACATTTTTTTTTTTTTTTTTTTTTTTTTTTTTTTTTTTTTTTTTTCTCTCTCTTCTTTCTCTCTCTCTCTGCCATGTTGTTAGAGCCAGGCCCATCAGAGTTGTCAGTATGTTACCTCAGACTGGACGCCAGCTGATTCAATAACTGGGTCCTGTGGTGTGGTGGTGGGTCTCCCTGGGTCCTGTTGTGTGGTGGTGGGTCTCCCTGGGTCCTGTGGTGTGGTGGTGGGTCTCCTGGGTCCTGTGTTGTGGTGGTGGGTCTCCTGGGTCCTGTTGGTGTGGTGGTGTGTCTCCTGGGTCCTGTGTTGTGTGTTTGGGTGTTGGGTTGTGTGTGGTGTGGTGTGGTGGTGGGTCTCCTGTCCTGTGTGGTGTGTCTCCTGGGTCTGTGGTGGTGTGGCGCTGGGTCCGGGTTCGAACGTACCAGAGTCATGATTTGAACAGATTCTTGTGATATTTGAAGCAGATTTGATTTAGGTTATTTGGAAGCAAGGTCGATATGTGACTCAGTTGAAACAGGGTGGCTTGTGTCTCGTTTATAGCAGGTTTGATTTGTGTCCTGTGATCTATGTATATATGTGTAGGTAATATATATATATATATATATATATATATATATATATATATATATATATATATATATATATATATATATATATATATATATATATATACTGTTAATGAATATGATTGTTATTTCTTTTTGTGTATGAACACTCTGTGTCTGCGTGGGTGAACAGTGATACCAACCTCAGTGTAAAGACCTGACTGATTACTCAGAATAGGCAAGTTGTACTACAAGATTTGTCAATAAATTTGTTAAATTAAAGTAAATTACTTGTGAATTTGAGATAAGTTCGAATATATTTTTCAGCGGAGATTGTTTTAGATTATATGTGAACTGAATCAGATCTCCGTCTCTCAGAAATGGACCAGGTTCGAAAATGTGTTTATGAACTGCCACACGACTCGATTTACACCTCAAAACTGAAGCATATGTGAGACTGTTATACTGAGACACTTTCATCTGTCGTGTGGGTTTATGGAGACATAGATTTCACTGAATTTAACTGAAAAAGAAGAACAAAAAAGCCATCAGATGACTCGTAGACACCGGTTCTGAAGCTTCTATGAACAGCGTCTTTCATCTTGCGGCTGAAATTGTTTGAGTATCACACAATTGAAGCGGATCCGATATTAGACGCGAGCCACGAGAAATGATAATAACTAATGACAGAGAGAATGCCACGCTACCAGGATAAAAGAGGTGCCACAACAGAGTGCCACGGTATAGAATGGTGGTGCCGGTGTGGAGTAAACAGGACCAGCGTCACTCGACTCACCATAAGATCCTTCAGGGCCGAGGGATGTGAGAAGGGAACGGGACAGACGAAGACAGACAGACAGACAGACCAAAAGTGTACGTTTCAAGTCAGATATACATAGGTCACCGTTTTGACCTTCACAGATACGTCTCTAAACCGGTTTCTGAGTACTCCCCTCAGTTAAGTATAGAGGGGGGGTATGTCTTCCCTCCCCTCTTCATGTTGGTCCAGACAGACATACGGTAGAGTCAGAGAGGCGAGCAGGTTGGGCAGGGAAATGTGAATATTACATCTCCATACTATTGGTGTGTGTGTGTGGCCCAGCTGAACCCGACCAGAGACCCGTGTAAAATGAGGCCCTTCCACGCTCCACCTCCTCACGGCACGTTCATCACACTTCCCTGGTGGATGAGAATATCCTCCCCTTCCACTCTCAGCCTCTCCTCTCTTAGTGTGACTCACGATTGGCTCTGAGTGCCATAGTGATCGCCATAGTGACTCTGAGTGGCCATAGTGACTCACGAGTGGCCATAGTGACTCAGAGCATACCATAGTGATCTGGTCGCCATAGTGACTCACGGTAGCCATGTAATGGTTCACGAGTCGCCATTGATACGAGTGGCCATGGTGACTCACGAGTGGCCATAGTGACTCACGAGTTGCCATAGTGACTCACGAGTATAGTGACTCACAGTGTATGAGCATGAGTATAGTAGTGACGAGGAGATTGATACCAGTGACTCACGAGTGGCCATAGTGACTCGAACGACCAGTGTGACAAACGTGATGATGCAAATAATTGGCCCTTTATATAAGACACGTAAGTAATAAGCAACACCAACAACAAATATTTATACATCATACATACACATCATACACACATCATACATATCATCATACATACACATCATAATACATCATACATACACATCATACATATACATCATACATACACATCATACATACACATCATACATACACATCATACATACACATCATGCATATACATCATACATATACATCATACATACACATCATACATATACATCATACATATACATCATACATACACATCATACATACACATCATACATACACATCATACATATACGTGGGCAAGACTTTTGTTGTGTAATATCCTGCCAGCGCGTTAAAATGACCCAGACTTTAATAGCGAGTCGGCACATTGGTTGCTAAAATACCTTGACAATTTATGCCGTATTCTGGACCCGAATTGGTGGCTGACACGATTAGTTTATACCTGAAACATTGTTATTATTATTGTTGTTGTTATTATTACTGTTTCTATTGTTGTTATTATTATTACTATTATTTTTATTATTATTTTTATTACTCTTTCTATTGTTATTATTATTACTATTATTTATATTGTTATTATATCTGTTGTTGTTATTTGTGTGTAACGAATGACCTACTTTTGAACTAGGAATATCCGTGTGTGTGTGTGTGTGTGTGTGTGTGTGTGTGTGTGTGTGTGTGTGTGTAATAATAATAATAATAATAATAATTAACGGTTTATTGAAAAAGTTCTGCAGCCCGAAGGCTGAAAATATACATTGGGCATAAATGACTTATTACATACATTGGTGGTTTAACAAAAGCCTTCATTAGAGAAAGGTAAAGGAACATACAGTGAACATACAGATTAATGTAAGTGTTGAACAGCAAAAACGTAGTGTAGTAACTCCCTCCCAGATGGTGTTAGGAGGGACCTCACGTGGTGTAGTAGTTCCCTCACAGATGGTGTTATGAGGGGCCTCACGTGGTGTAGTAATTCCCTCACAGATGGTGTTATGAGGGGCCTCACGTGGTGTAGTAATTCCCTCACAGATGGTGTTATGAGGGGCCTCACGTGGTGTAGTAATTCCCTCACAGATGGTGTTATGAGGGGCCTCACGTGGTGTAGTAATTCCCTCACAGGTGTTATGAGGGGCCTCACGTGGTGTAGTAATTCCCTCACAGATGGTGTTGTGAGGGGCCTCACATGGTGTAGTAATTCCCTCACAGATGGTGTTATGAGGGACATGTGGTTTAGTAATTCCCTCACAGATGGTGTTATATGAGTGAGGTGTGGTTCCAGGCCTTCCTATCGTAGACGGATTAACACATCGCTGGTAGTTGGGTCTCACAGGCCGTTATCACTGGGTACCTGGGACCTCAATGTGTGAAAGGTCAACTTGGGTACCACTGTTACTGTTGAGTTGTTCTCACTGACTTAAGCACTGTTCACCACTGTTCACCTCTGTTAACACTGGTTCCATTTCTTTCCTAAATGAAATAGTAACTTCTGGCGTGAACTTGTTGATATTCCGGTGGGGAGGAGGGTTCAGGGGAGGGAGTTGGTATGGGCCAACATAACAGTTGACCTGGCTGCTCCGAGAGGAGCGCCAGGTACGTCTTGACCCTTCGGTGGTCAAGGATGTAGTGTGCGCGTAATTCGTACTACATGTTAATACATTTAGTCAACAGGCGTGGAAGGTTTGATTCAGCAGACACACACACACACACTACACCACACACACCACACCACACTACACCACACCACACCACACTACACTACACTACACTACACCACACTACACCACACCACACCACCCCACACCACACCACACCACACCACACCACCCCCACACCACACCACACACCACACCACACCACACCACACCACCACACCACACCACACCACACCACACCACACCACACCACACACACACCACACTACACTACACTACACTACACCACACCACCCACACCACACCACACCACACCACACCACACACCACACCACACCACACCACACTACACTACACCACACACCACACAGTACACCTAGCAGGCGTCCCTATTTACCCCGACTCACCTGTCCTGTACCTACCTGACTGACTGACTTGAGTTTTTTTTTTTGGCCACGGCATAACTTTCTCTTCTCTGTGGTTCCTGTTTATGCTGGCCTTACGCCCACCTTCAACCTGCCACGCCCACCTCCACTCTTACTGCTCTCACTTCTCAGCTCTCAACGCCCACCTCTCAAACCGCCACGCCCACTACGCCCACTTTTAACTCACACCTCTCTCTCAGTAGTCAGGGCGTTAGTTGATGTGTCATTCAGCGTTGCAACACCTCGTCATGCAGCTCTTCGGGGATTGTTTTTTGCAACATTACCTCACCTGAATTGTAACCCGACTCGACCTCTTCTCCCACCCTGCAACAAAATCGGTATTTGCAACACTACGGCATCATCTGTACTTGACAACACAAATACACACCCTTACATGCAACAAACCCCCCTCGGCAACACAACCACTGCAGCTGCACGAGAGCAACACAAACACCATCTCAACAATGCTGCAGCTGTTATACAATGCTAACCTCCCGCCAGCTGCACACGGAACACCTTCATGTTATTACCTTAAGACGGGTGTCTATTTCTGACCTACTGTACTTTCTCTCTCTCTAAATCTTGAGCATACCATTTTCTTGCCCCTCTCCCACCCGAAAAAGGTGGTGGTGGTGGAAGGAAATGTTTATATAATATCATAACACTTTCTTGCCCCAAAGCAGTGTGTTTCTATGCATTCAGAACACACACTCTTTTGTGACTGTGTGTGTGTGTGTGTGTGTGTGAATAGATAAATAAATGTATGAGTGAATCTCTCTCTCTCCACTAATGACCAATTACCTTACCTTGACCGAGCTGTTTGGAGGCAAGTTGTTTATTGGTTGTGGCTAAATATAACTGGCTGAGGTATGTCTGTTAGTCTGTCTGTGTGTCTGTTAGTTTGTATGTGTGTCTGTTAGTCTGTCTGTGTCTGTTAGTCTGTCTGTGTCTGTTAGTCTGTCTGTGTCTGTTAGTCTGTCTGTTTGTCTGTCTGTCTGTGTCTGTTAGTCTGTTTGTGTGGCTGAGGTGTGTCTGTTAGATACAGGCACAAAGACAACATACTCAAAAAAACATCACGGAAACAACATACATACATACATATCACATACATACATACATACATACACATACATACATACATACATACATACATATACACATACATACATATATACATACATATACACATACATATACACATGCATACATACATATATAACATATATATATATACATACATATACACATACATACATACATATATATCATATACATACATACATATACACATACATACATACATACATATACACATAGATACGCACATACATCCTTGACCACCGAAGGGTCAAGACGTACCTGGCACCTCCGGAGCAGCCAGGTCAACTGTTGTTGGTCCATACCAACCCTCCCTGAACCCTCCTCCCACCGGAATATCAACAAGTTCTCGCCAGAAGTTACAATTTCATTTAGGAAAGGAACGGAACCAGTGTTAAACAGAAGTGAACAGTGGTGAACAGTGCTTAAGTCAGTGAGAACAACTCAACAGTAACAGTCGTACCCGTTAACCACACAGTGAGGTCCCAGGTACCAGTGATAACGGCCCGTGAGACCCAACAACAACCAGCGATGTGTTAATCCGTCTACGATAGGAAGGCCTGGGACCACACCTCACTCATATCACACCATCTGTGAGGGAATTACTACACCAAGTGAGGCCCCTCATAACACCATCTGTGAGGGAATTACTACACCAAGTGAGGCCCCTCATAACACCATCTGTGAGGGAATTACTACACCACGTGATGCCCCTCATAACACCATCTGTGAGGGAACAACTACACCACGCCAGGTCCCTCATAACACCATCTGAGGGAACTACTACACCACGTGAGTCCCTCATAACACCATCTGAGGGAATTACTACACCACGTCAGGTCCCTCCTAACACCATCTGGGAGGGAGTTACTACACTACGTGTTTGCTGTTCAACACCTACTAATCTGTATGTTCACTGTATGTTCCTTCACCTTTCTATTGAAGGCTTTGTTAAACCACCAATGTATGTAATAAGTCATTTATGTCCAATGTATATTTTCAGCCTTCGGGCTGCAGAACTTTTCAATAAACCGTTAATTATTATTATTATTATTTTATACATATTTACATACATACATACATACATACATACATACATACATCCCATGAATGATATAGAACCAGATGAAAAACAGACACATGACCTGACTTTTTTCACACATGTATAAAGATTTGAGACAAAGAGATAGTGAGAGATATTGAGACACATTTATATCTCACTGCTGGTAGAGATAGTGAGAGATATTGAGACCACATTTATATCTCACTGCTGGTAGAGATAGTGAGAGAGACGGTGTAAGTAAAGATACCCAAAAAGTTTCTTACATTATTAAAGATATCTCACAAAAGGGTGATAGTTGTGTTGGTAATAAGATCTCGTAGTTACGTGAGGTGGTGGCCGTGTGTGTGTGAGTCTGTCTGTCTGTCTTTCTGTCTGTCTCTTTCTGTCTGTCTGTCTCTTTCTGTCTGTCTGTCTTTCTTTCTTCTTTTCTTTCTTTCTTTCTTTCTTTCTTTCTTTCTTTCTCAGTAAAGCGTTGAGGAAGGACAAGAAATACCACTAATGCCAGAGGTAATTTCTTGAGTTAGCGCACATCTCCGTAATGGATTAGCGTCGTGGGAGAAAAAATTAGCGATATTGGCGCATATATATAATTTTGGCGGGTATCGCTGGAGCCAGGAAAAATATTGGAGATATTGGCGTCGTTGAGCAATTTCGGGTGTGACATAGATGATAGCGGTTATATTGGCGTCACTTGGGGGGGTAGGGGGTTAATGGTGTTTGGTCTGGAAAATATTTAGTGGCGTCTGAGTATTATGGAAGTGTTCTTCCAGTAATTTAGTGATGTTTGTTAAGGTAATGGCGGAACACTTGGCGGAGTTGGTTTTCCTCTCCTCTCCTCCTCCTCCCCCCCTCTCCCCTCCCTTCACCTCCCACCTTTTTCCTCCCTGCTTTCATTGCACTCCCTTCCTTCTACTATTCTTCACCCCTCACTCTTCACCTCTCTTCCTCCACATACCCTCATTCTCCTTCTTCCTCACTTCACCCCTGTCTTCTCACCCCCCGTCTTCCCTCACCCCACCTCTTCAACCTCACCAAAATTATACTGCCACCGTTATCATTATTACCATCATAAGTTAGGTCGCCTCCAACACCCCCAACCAACCCCTTTCTCCTCCTTCCTCAACCGCCCTCCTCCTTTCTCCACCTCCCTCCTCTTCCCTCCTGGACATTATAGATTTCCAGAATTAGTCGCTCATGGCCTCGCTTATTCGGTCATATTAAGTCTGTTCCAGTCTCAAAGTGTGGGGGTGGGGGGAGTAGGGATGGTGTGGGGAGGGATGGTGTGGGGAGGAGTAGGGATGGTGTGGGGGAGAGATGGTGTATAGGGATGGTGGGGAGGAGAGGGGATGGTGTGGGGTAGGATGGTGTGGGGAGTAGGGATGGTGGGGGGGGTAGGGATGGTGGAGGGGAGTAGGATGTGGAGGAGTAGGGATGGTGTGGGGGAAGTAGGGATGGTGTGGGGAGTAGGGATGGTGGGGAGGGAGTAGGGGGATGGTGTGGGGGGAGTGAGGGATGTGTGGAGGAGTAGGGATGGTGTGGGGAGTGGGGATGGTGTGGGGGGAGTGGGGATGGTGTGGGAGGAGTGAGGGATGGTGTGGGGAGAGTAGGGATGGTGTGGGGAGTGGGGATGGTGTGGGGGAGAGGATGGTGTGGGGAAGTAGGGATTGTGGGGGTAGGGATATAGATTTGGAACGAAGACTTTTAGGAATCATAATCATAATGGCCGCCATCATCATCATCATCACATCATCTCATCATCATCATCCATCATCATCATCATCATCATCATCACATCACATCATCATCATCATCATCATCATCATCATCATCATCATCAGGTCTTAAGTGAGTGAGCTATGCTTTATCACGTCTTCAGGTAATGGGGAAAAAAGATTTAACTTAGGACTTAGAATCTCTATACGTGTTGTAACTTAACGTGAGTCAGTCTAATGCTTCCCTAACCTAACCATAAGCCCAAAATTTTCACATTATTTTAGGCACCAATCACAGTATACACCAAACCTACCTGAATCTGGTATTGCCGCCTCATGGCTCTATTGCTCGCCTCATGGCTCTATTGCTCGCCTCATGGCTCTATTGCTCGCCTCATGGCTCTATTGCTCGCCTCATGGCTATTGCTCGCCTCATGGCTCTATTGCCCGCCTCATGACTCTTGATCCCTCCTTGCCTACTATTGCTCGCCTCGGCTCTATTGCTCGCCTCATGACTCTCTTTTGATCACCTCCTTGGCTCTATTGCTCGCCTCATGACTCTCTTGATCACCTCATGGCTCTCAACACCTCGTGGCTCTATTGCTCGCCTCATGGCTCTATTGCTCGCCATGACTCTCTTGAACACCTCATGGCCTATTGCTCGCTCATGACTCTATTGCTCGCCTCATGGCTTTATTGCTCGCCTCATGACTCTCTTGAACACCTCATTGGCTCTATTGCTCGCCTCATGACTCTCTTACCTCATGGCTCTATTGCTCGCCTCATGGCTCTGTGCTCGCCTCATGACTCTCTTGAACACCTCGTGTGCTCTCGCCTCATGGCTCTATTGCTCGCCTCATGGCATTGCTCGCCTCATGACTCTATTGTTCGCCTCATGGCTCTCTTGATCACCAACTACGCCGGTTTGTTTACATTACCTTACGATCTTTTTGATCCATTCCCCCCTCCCCTCCCCCCTCCCCCCTCCCCCTGCGAGTCACCACCACCAGTGGGAATATTTGCCATGAAGCCGTCTGACCATTCACCTTTGTCTCGTAGCTTAAGTCAACACCTGTAAGATACGTGTCTCATCCTTGGGTTCACGTAAGCTAGAGATGGCGATAAATTCTCAGAAGGTTCATATGTTTAAACCCCCACCACTTCCCTCACTACTCCCCTACCTGCCACCCTCTCTCCCCTCCACCCCACCCCTCCCCTTGGTGGTAGTGTACACTAATCACTCAATATGGTAAAATGAACAGTATTCTCAAAGGTTCTTAGGTTAAATTATCCTTCCTTCCTTCCTTCCCTCCTTACTCTCTCTCTCTCCCTTCCCCTCCCCTCCTTATTCTCTCTCCCTTCCTTCCCTTCCTTCCTTACTCTCTCTCCTTCCTTCCCTTCCCTCCTTAATCTCTCTCCCTTCCTTCCTTACTCTCTCTCCCTTTCCCTCCCCTCTTACTCTCTCTTCCTTCCCTCCCCTCTTACTCTCTCTCCTTCCTTCCCTCCCTCCTTACTCTCTCTCCTTCCTTCCCTCCCTCCTCTCTCTCTCCCTTCCTTCCCTCCTTTCCTTCCCTCCCCTCCTTTCCTTCCCTCCCTCCTTTCCTTCCCTCCCCTCCTTACTCCTCTCTCCCTTCCTCCCCTCCAGTCAAAGGTTTTATCTGGCTCGACCTTTGAGTTACCCTATCGTATTAAACACACACACACACACACACATATCTCCCTCTTTACACCTGACCTCATATACATATAGGAGTCGATATCTGGGAGGCTGCCTTCATCACTTCTCCTTCTTTCATATCAGGAGGCTGCCTTCATTCCTTCTCCTTCTTTCATATTCTGGGAGGCTGCCTTCATCACTTCTCCTTCTTCATATCTGGGAGGCTGCCTTCATTCCTTCTCCTCCTTCTTTCATATCTGGGAGTGCGCTCAATATATTTTTTTCTTTCTCATATGTGCAAGGCCAGCGTTTTCTTTCCACTACCACTTTCTCTCTTTACCTCCTCTCTCTCCTCCCACTTCCTTCTCTATCTCCTCCCTCCCTCCCTCACCACCACCACTCCATGAAAGGATTACCCCAACTCAGAGAGGCTGAGTTGAGACTCAACGTTGGTAGCGGGAACATTTTGTGGTATAGCTCTGTCTTCCTCTGTGTTGGGATGCAGGTCTTTTTTTTTGGGGGCTGTGGTGACCAACCTCTCAAGAACGTGGATGGGATCTGGGTGTTGGTTTATGCAGTCTTTTCGGAAGATATTCTCTCTCACAGTGATATACAGGTCCAGTAGTTCCTCACATCCAGGGTTCGGGAACTTACTGGGGAGTAGGTATTGTGGTGGTGGTGGTTGTAGGGGTGATTGTGGTGGTAGGGGTGGTAGGGGTGGTTGTGGTGGTGGTGGATGTGGTGGTGGTGGTTGTGGTGGTGGTGGTGGTGGTGGTGGTGGTGGTGGTGGTTGTGGTGGTGGGTAGGGGTGGGTAGGTGGTGGTAGGTGGTTGTGGTGGTGGTGGTTGGTGGTGGTGGTAGTGTTGTGGTGGTGGTTGTGGTGGTGGTGGTAGGGTGGGTTGTGGTGGTGGTTGTGGTGGTGGTGGTAGGGGTGGTTGTGGCGGTTGTATGGGTGATTGTGGTGGTGCTAGGCGGTTGTGGTGGTGGTAGGGGGGTTGTGGTGGTGGTAAGGGGTGGTTTGGTGGTAGGGGTAGTTGTGGTGGTGGTTGTGGTGGGTAGTAGTGATGGTGGTAGGTGTGGTTGTGGTAGTGGTAGGGGTGGTGTTTTATGAAGTGGTAGTGGTAAGGGGATGTGGAGTGGTATGGAGATGATTGGTGGAAGGTGTTTGAGGGTGGATGGTTTAGTGGAAGGTTGTGGTTGTATGGTAGGGGTAGTTGTGGTGGTGGTTGTGGTGGTAGTAGGGGTGATGGTGGTAGGTGGTTGTGGTAGTGGTAGGGTGGTTGGTGGTGGTAGTAGGGGTGGTTGTGGTGGTGGTAGGTAGTAGGGGTGATGGTGAGGTGTGGTTGTGGAGTGGTAGGGGTGGTTGTGGTGGTAGGGGTGGTTGTAGGTGGTTGTGGTGGTGGTTGCAGGTAGGTGGTTGTGGAGTGGTAGGGTGGTTGTGGTGGTGTAGGGGTGGTTGTGGTGGTGGTTGTGGTGGTAGTAGGGGTGATGGTGGTAGGTGTGGTTGTGGTAGGGTGGTTGTGGTTGTGGTAGGGTGGTTGTGGTGGTGGTTGTGGTGGTAGGTGTGGTTGTAGTGGTAGGGTGGTTGTGGTGGTGGTAGGGGTGGTTGTGGTGGTGGTTGTGGTGGTAGTAGGGGTGATGGTGGTAGGTGTGGTTGTGGTAGGGTGGTTGTGGTTGTGGTAGGGGTGGTTGTGGTGGTGGTTGTGGTGGTAGGTGTGGTTGTGGTATGAGTGGTAGTTGGTTGTGGTGGTGGTTGTGGTGGTTGTGGTGGTGGTTGTGGTGGTAGTAGGGTGATGGTGGTAGGTGTGGTTGTGGTAGGGTGGTTGTTGGTTGTGGTAGGGATGGTTGCGGTGGTGGTTATGGTGGCAGTATTGGTATATTGTAGACGAAACAGACACACCGGAGAGAAGAGAGAGCACACACACATTCAGGTTATCAGCAGAAATCCATCGTAAGTTAGAAAAGAAGTCTTAGGCAACTGAGCTTGGATTTCAATAACATCAGGAACAAAGTTTTCAGTGTGTGTGTGTGTGTGTGTGTGTGTGTGTGTGTGTGTGTGTGTGTGTGTGTGTGTGTGTGTGTGTGTGTGTGTGTGTGTGTGTGTGTGTGTGTGTGTGTGTGTGTGTGTGTGTGTGTGTGTGTGTGTGTGTGTGTGTGTGTGTGTGTGTGTGTGTGTGTGTGTGTGTGTGTGTGTGTGTGTGTGTGTGTGTGTGTGTGTGTGTGTGTGTGTGTGTGTGTGTGTGTGTGTGTGTGTGTGTGTGTGTGTGTGTGTGTGTGTGTGTGTGTGTGTGTGTGTGTGTGTGTGTGTGTGTGTGTGTGTGTGTGTGTGTGTGTGTGTGTGTGTGTGTGTGTGTGTGTGTGTGTGTGTGTGTGTGTGTGTGTGTGTGTGTGTGTGTGTGTGTGTGTGTGTGTGTGTGTGTGTGTGTGTGTGTGTGTGTGTGTGTGTGTGTGTGTGTGTGTGTGTGTGTGTGTAAACCCCTGAATATTTTTACAACTTGCTCTGTGACTTTTATGCCTCCATAAATGTATCAACATTGGGGTCTAGTATGTCTCAGCTGAGCCATTGGGGTCTAGTATGTCTCAGCTGAGCCATTGGGGTCTAGTATGTCTCAGCTGAGCCATGGGGACCTAGTATGTCTCAGCTGAGCCATTGGGGGCCTAGATGTCCCAGGCGAGCAATTGAGGGTTCAATATGTCTCAGCTGGTGTAAGTGGCCATTTTTATCTCTCATCATCTCTTGGGTGGCTCCTGACACGCCTTCCTCAGGGGGTGAGCAGCGCCTGGCGTACACCATCGCTCGCCATGTAGTATCTTTATAGTGCTTGGCAGCACCTTCTCCCATCTTCGCCAGCAGCAGCGTTAAGTGCCTAATGTGGCGTTGCTGATTGCTCGACAGTGTTGTATATTTTGAATGCCTGATGTGGCGTTGCTGATCGCTCGCCACGGAACTCTTTCACGTTAAGAGCAGCGCCTGTCTCACATACTCGTTGCTGAGCCGTCGTGAGCGGATAACCCGTGAGGAGGGTCTGTGTTCATCCCGGAGAGGGTGTTGTATAGCGTGGTGGAGAGGCCTGGGTACCCCCGTCACGATGGTTGTCTCCGGCTACTGAGGGCCCTCTTAAAACAGTCGTAGGCGAAGAGGGAGTGGAGGAGGACCTACTCACTAGGATAGAGAGGTCATCTTCAGGTTATTGTTGAGGTGGAGTCGTGTTTTTACCTCCATCTTGAAATAGTTGTAGGGGAGGAGAAGGAAGGGGAAGAGGATCTGTCATTTAGGACCTTAAGGATGAGCTGTTCATTGTGGTGTACAGTCAGTAGCATCTCAGGATGGTGTAACCAGTCTTGACTCCTTCAGGAAGGGTTTTTCATGGGTTACTAAGGGCTTCTTTAAACAGTCGTAGGCGAGGAGGAAGAAGAGCAGTTCAGTAGCAGAAGGTGGTGTCTAGTCTATTGAGTGGTGGGACGCTTGTGTAACCCCCGTCAGGAAAGATCGTACCAGGGCTCCTGAAGCAGAGCGTGGACGAGGAAGGGAGGCCCCTTTCTTCAGGAGGGAGCTGTTCATTACGGTGGAGGGTCGTCTCCGGGAGGTGAAGCACTGTGTTCCCCCATCAGGAAGGTTATCCGGCTGCTGAGGACCTCTTGTGGGCCTAACGCCTGCTTGAAGCCTCTTGCTGCTCCTCCCTCCCTCCCTCCATTACTACTACTACTACCCAGCGTGTCCTCGTGGTGTTTACTCTTGTTTTCTTTCTCTTTCTACTTTCGTTTTCATTTTATTCTTCCAACTTGGTTTCTTCTTTTAATTCTCAATATCCTTGGTGCGTCTCTCTCTCTCTCTCTCTCTCTCTTTTTTTTTTTTTTTTCTCTCTCTCTCCGCCCTACACCTCAACTTTTCTTGTTGTGGTAAACCCAACACTGGAGGATATCCTTGACTTGCTGCGTTTATTTGGTGTTATGTCTTGTGGTGGTGGGAGGTCAGGTTGCTATTTTTAGTGGCCGCTTATGTTATAGACACCCTAGTTCAACAAATTCTGCCGTGTGCTTTTTCCCCGTACTATACTGTACACAGAAACCCGGCCCAGGAATATAGACTTTTATATAAGTGAGTTTGTGGTGTTGTCCAGAGAGGGTTGAGACACCGCGTGCAGGTAGACGGCGGGTTTCAGGTGTGATGTGAAGGAAGGTTTAAGGTGGAGTGGGCTACAAAGTGTTCCCCTTTAAACTAGCCCTTGGCGGGGTGGGCGAGGCGCAGCGTAAAACACTAGCCACTCTGGCGAGATCCACACCGCCTCTCGCGCCCACAACTACGCCGGGTTGGGACGGTGTACGAAGAGACCTGGCTGGTCGTGAAACTTGGCAGGTCATCTGGTTCACGGATTTTTAGGGAGGTTATCAGAGTTGACCCATAGACGATAACTCAAAGACCACACCAGTATCACGTGTCCCCTGCATATCACCACTACCACACCACTATCATACCACCACCACACACACCACCACTACCATGCTCCCTCCCACCACCACCACCACATCACCACCACTACCATATCCTCCCTTACACCACCACCACCACACCACCACCACTACCATATCCCTACACCACCACCACCACACCACCACCACTACAATATCCTCCCTACACCACCACCACCACACCTCCACCACTACCATCCTCCTTACACCACCACCACCACACCACCACCACTACCATATCCTCCCTTCACCACCACCACTACACCAGTAACCCCCTTTATCCTCCCTTACACCACCACCACTACACCAGTAACCCCCCTCCCCATTACCTGCAGAAGACAAAAGGATCGTGAAACTTGAAAAATGCTTCCAGTAAATTTCTGGATCTGGAAGTTGTGTGAAGGAATTAATCTCCTCCTCCTCCTCCTCCCTGGTCGTGTATTCAGGATTAATTTTTATGAGTTAGAATTTATGGATAGTTTATATATTTTATTGAAGTGAATTTTTGGAGTTTTTCATTATTATTTTATTTTATTATTTCTACGATTTTGGGAATTAATACATCTCTTTCCCCCACTACCTCTCACCCCCCACACTCAACCCTCACCTCACACTCACCACCCCCACACCTCACCCACACCTCCCACCTCCCCCCACCTCACCTCACCCCTACACCCCCACCTCTCACCCTCACACTCCCACCCCACCCTCCTCACCTCACCCTCTCACCTCACCCCCACCCCCTCTCATCCCTCCGCCCCCACACCCCCCCACACCTCCTCTCTCACCCCCTCACACCCCCTCTCACCCCTCACACTCCTCACCCTCTTGACTCTCCTCACCCCACACCCTCACCCCCACCCCCCACCCTCACCCCTCTCACCTCACCCCTCTCATCCTCTCACCCCACACCACCCTCACTCTCACCCCACACTTCCTCTCACCCTCACACTTCATTCCTCACCCTCACCCCCTCACCTCACCTCACTCCCTCTCTCATCCTGCCCCTTACACTCCCCTCACTTCACCCTCACTCCTCACCCCCCCACACCCCCTCTCACCCCCCACACTCTCTCACCCCTCACACCTCTTCCTCACCCCACCACTCACCTCACCCCCCCACCTCACCCCACCCTCACCCCACCTCACCCCCACCTCACCCCCCACCTCACCCTCATTCCTCACCTCCCCACCTCACCCCTCTCACCTCACCCCCCACCCCACCTCATCCTCTCACCCCACCACTCACCCTCCTCACCTCACCCCCACTCCCCACCTCATTCCTCACCCCTCTCACCCTCACCCTCTCACTCCCTCACCTCATCCCTCTCACCCCTCACCACTCACCCTCCTGTATCAGAATTTAGAGTAAAAAATTACCTGACTCCAGAAATGTTCGTAAAAAAATTCCTTTCCTGGGTTGAGAATTTACGTGTGAATTAAGAAGGAACACGTCTGACAGAACTATTTCCTGCCGGGGGGTTAAATTACCTTGATACTGTAATTGATAGTTAACGTTGAATCACCTTGGCTGTTTAAGTGTTGTTTACCGCCAAATTTAGGTGTGTGTGTGTGTGTGTGTGTGTGTGTGTGTGTGTGTGTGTGTGTGTGTGTGTGTGTGTTTAACTTTATTATGATAAGTAATGTGTGTCGGAGACAGCAGACATATCCTAGGTGGCCGGGGACAGCAGATATGTGCTATACCCGGAGACAGCAGACATATCCCAGTTGTGGCCGGAGACAGCAGACATATCCTAGTTGTGGCCGGGGACAGCAGATATGTGCCAGTTATACCCGGAGACAGCAGACATATCCTGCAGGCCGGAGACAGCAGACATATCCCAGTTGTGGCCGGAGACAGCAGACATATCCCAGTTGTGCGGAGACAGCAGACATATCCTAGTTGGGCCGGGGACAGCAGATATGTGCCAGTTATACCCGGAGACAGCAGACATATCCCAGTTGTAGGCCGGAGACAGCAGACATATCCCAGGGCCGGAGACAGCAGACATCCCAGTTGTGGCCGGGGACAGCAGATATGTGCCAGTTATACCCGGAGACAGCAGACATATTCCAGTTGGGCCGGAGACAGCAGACATATCCCAGTTGTGGCCGGAGACAGCAGACATATCCCAGTTGTGGCTGGAGACAGCAGACATATCCCAGTTGTGCCGGAGACAGCAGACATATCCCAGTGGCAGGCTGGAGACAGCAGACATATCCCAGTTGGGCGGAGACAGCAGACATATCCCAGTGGCTGGCAGCAGACATATCCCATTGTGGCCGGAGACAGCAGACATATCCCAGTTGTGGCCGGCAGCAGACATACCCAGCTAGGCCGGAGACAGCAGACATATCCCAGTTGTGGCCGGGACAGCAGACATATCCCAGTTGTGGCCGGAGACAGCAGACATATCCCAGTTAGGCCGGGGACAGCAGACATATCCCAGTTGTGGCCGGAGACAGCAGACATATCCCAGTTGTGGCCGGGGACAGCAGACGTGACCTTACTGGTGCTGGATGTAGCTGACGAATAATAGGCGACGTGTTCCTCTAATTGACGAGTGACGAATATGTGAGACGACGAATAGACAGAAGACGAATGGCGAGGTAACCCCCCCCCGCCGCCCGCACCTGTATTGTGTTTGAGACGGAGAATACAGACAGTAGAAACGGGTACAGCTTTAACAGACAGGCATAGACAGATTAACAGGACCCTTCCCTCCTCCCTCCTTCCTTCCTTCCTTCCTTCCTCCCTCCTTCCTTCTTTCCTTCCTTCCTTCCCTTCTTTCTCCTCCCGCCCGCTTTCCCTCCTTCCATCCTTCCTTCCTTCCTTTCCTCCTTCCTTCCTCCTTCCTTCCTTCCTTCCTTCCTTCCTTCCTTCCTTCCTTCCTTCCTTCCTTCCTTCCTTCCTTCCTTCCTTCCTTCCTTCCTTCCTTCCTTCCTTCCTCCTCTACCGATATAGTAAAGCATAGACAAGAAAATGACTTACAGCCCTAATAGACAGACAGACAGACAGACAAGGTTCCTCCGTACTATACCGCACAGTAGGGAGGGGGGGAGGACGACTGAGAATTGAAACATATCCCCTTAATTCATCAACATTACAGCGAGACGATTTATCAAGAGTTCTATTTATATCTAATTGATGTTTTGTGAGTTCCAGGGGAGGGAGGGATGGAGTGGAGTGGAGTGAAGGGTGAGGGAAGGAGGGAGGGAGGAGGAAGAGAGGGAGGAAGGGGTGGAGGAAGGTGAGGGAGGGAGGGAGGGGGGAGAGAGGGAGGAAGGGGTGGATGAGGGATGGAGGGTGAGAAGGGTGAGGGAGAGGGAAGGAGGGAGGAGGGCTGGGAGAGAGGGAGGAGGAGGGCGAGACAGGTGAACTTTTGTGAGTATAAGCTTTTAATTAGGTCGATGGGTCATCTGGTGCTAATTGTCTCCCAGGTAGGACCTATAATGGAGGTTTATGAGTAAGTTTGTGAACGACTTACATATAGGTCAGGAGGTTATGAGTTGAGAGTGAATATTGTGAGTTGTGAGGAGGTTGATGATGAGGGGTTGTGAGTAGAGTTTCATCCACCTGCCGGGAGTGAGCTAACCTCCACCTCCCCCCTGGTTAGGTTAGGGTTAGTTAGGGTCAGGTCAGGTCAGTCAGGTCAGGTCAGTGTTAGGTTAGTCAGTGTAGGTTAGGTCAGGTCAGGTCAGTGTTAGTTAGGTCAGTGTTCGGTTAGGTCAGTGTTAGGTTAGGGCCGTTAGGTCAGGTCAGCTAGGTCAGGTCAGTTAGGTTAGGTCAGCGTTAGGTTAGGGTCAGTGTTAGGTCAGGTCATTGTTAGGTTAGGTCAGGTCAGTGTTAGGTTAGGTCAGGCCGTGTTAGGGTTAGGGTCAGTGTTAGGTTAGGCAGTGTTAGGTCAGGTCAGCGTTAGGTCAGGTCAGCGTTAGGTTAGGTCAGCGTTAGGTCAGGTCAGCGTTAGGTTAGGTTCAGCGTTAGGTCAGGTCAGCATTAGGTTAGGTCAGGTCAGCGTTAGGTTAGGTCAGCATTAGGTTAGGTCAGTGTTAGGTCAGGTCAGCGTTAGGTCAGGTCAGCGTTAGGTTAGGTCAGCGTTAGGTCAGGTCAGCATTAGGTTAGGTCAGCGTTAGGTCAGGTCAGCGTTAGGTTAGGTCAGCATTAGGTTAGTCAGCATTAGGTTAGGTCAGCGTTAGTCAGGTCAGCGTTAGGTCAGGTCAGCATTAGGTTAGGCAGCGTTAGGTCAGGTCAGCGTTAGGTTAGGTCAGCATTAGGTTAGGTCAGCATTAGGTTAGTCAGCGTTAGGTCAGGTCAGCGTTAGGTCAGGCAGCATTAGGTTAGGCAGCATTAGGTTAGGTCAGCGTTAGGTCAGGTCAGCGTTAGGTCAGGTCAGCATAGGTTAGGTCAGCGTTAGGTCAGGTCAGCTAGGTTAGGTCAGTCAGCATTAGGTTAGGTCAGCATTAGGTTAGGGCCAGCGTTAGGTCAGGTCAGCGTTAGGTCAGGTCAGCATTAGGTTAGTCAGCATTAGGTTAGGCTGTTAGGTCAGGTCAGCGTTAGGTTAGGTCAGCGTTAGGTCATGTCAGCATTAGGTTAGGTCAGCTAGGTCAGGTCAGGTTAGGTTAGGTCAGCATTAGGTTAGGTCAGCATTAGTTGGTTAGGTTAGATAAGATTTAGCGTTAAAAGGGGAGGGGTCGCCCATTTTATTAATCCCAGGCTTCATTGGTCCCCGGGAGGCTGCAATTAGCTAAGTGTTTGTCTGTGTTACTATTGGTCTTTGTTTGCCGGACTTGCAGCTGCTGACGTGAGGTGATTGTAGGTCTGTACTGTTTATATACGAGGGATTGTTAGTCTCTTATTGGGTAGTTGAAGGGTAGTTTAGGGTTATTTGATTTGTTTTTTGGTTGGTGATGGTGTGGTGGTGGTTTGGGGAGGTGGGATGGTGGTAGGTGATGGTGGTAGGTGATGGTGGTAGGTGGTGTGGGTGGTGGATGGTGGTGTGGATGGTGGTAGGTGGTGGTAGGAGAGTGAGGTGTAGAGGGTTTTTTATCTCAGGGCGGTACAGAGACACAGCAGCGTAGGGGAGCCTTGAGGACAGTGAACGGGAGGTCCTAAGAGATACAGCGTGTGTGTGTGAGAGGAACAACAACAGCCAGAAGACACAGAACACAACGGTACCATCTGCAGGAGGCGCTGAAGGACACTGTGGTAGCATGGCGGGACACAGCAGCAGTAACAACAGAAGCAGTAATACCAGAATACAGCAGAGCATAGCAGAGGCAGCAGAGCAGAGGCAGAGGAACACAGCAGTTGAACATAACAGAGGCAGCAGAACACAGCAGTGGAACATAGCAGAGGCAGCAGAACACAGCAGTTGGAACACATCAGAGGCAGCAGAACACAGCATAAGAGTACAGCCAAGGCAGGGACGACATAACATGTACAGCCCCAGGAGGTATATCTGGAGGCAGGGACGACACATAACATGTGGGAGGTATATCTGGAGGCGAGACGACACATAACATACAGCCCGGGAGGTATATCTGGAGGCAGGGACGACACATAACACATACAGCCCAGGAGGAGGTATATCTGGAGGCAGGGACGACACATAACATACAGCCAGGAGGTATATCTGGAGGCGGGGACGACACATAACACTTAGCCAGGAGGTATATGTCTACGGAAAGGGACGACACGTAACATACAGCCCAGGAGGTATATCTGGGCAGGGACGACACATAACAAATTATATCACAGAGGCGAGGACAAGCACATAACATACAGCCAGGAGGTATATCTGGAGGCAGGGACGACACATAACATACAGCCAGGAAGTATATCTGGAGGCGAGACAGAAACAACATATACAACCAGGAGGTATATCTGGAGGCGGGGACGACACATAACATACAGCCCAGGAGGTATATCTGGAGGCAGGACGACACATAACATACAGCCCAGGAGGAGGTATATCTGGAGGCGAGACGACACCAACATACAGCCAGGAGGTATATCTGGAGGCAGGGACGACACATAACAGCCCAGAGGTATATCTGGAGGCAGGGACGACACATAACCGCCACAGCGGAGGTATATCTGGGGCAGGGACGACACATAACTTATACAGCCCAGGAGGTATATCTGAGACGAGGACGACACATAACATACAGCCCGGGAAAAGTATCTCGAGGCAACGACGACGCATAAACATAGAGCCCAGGAGGTATATTCGAGGCGGACGACACATAACATAAGCCCAGGAGCAGAATATCTGGAGGCGAGGACGACACATAACATACAGCCCAGAGCAATATCTGGAGGCGGACGACACACTAACATACAGCCCCAGGAGGTATATCTGGAGGCGGGGACGACACATAACATACAGCCCAGGAGGTATATCTGGAAGCGGGACAACGACAACATAACAGCCCAGGAGGCAGGGAGGCGAGGACGACACATAACTATACAGCCCAGGAGACGTATATCTGGAGGCGGGGAGACACACATAACATACACAGCCCAGAGAGGTATATCTGAGGCGGGGACGACACATAACATACAGCCCAGGAGGTATATTCTGAGAGAGACGACACATAACATACAGCCCAGGAGAGCAATCTGAAAGGAGAGGACGACACAACATACAGCCCAGAAGTATATCTGGAGGCGAGGACTATAACATAAACATAAGCCCAGGAGGTATATCTGGAGGCGGGACGACACAAAACATACAGCCCAGGAGGCATATCTGAGGCGAGGACGACACACATAACACATACAGCCCAGGATATATCTGAGGCGACATATATAAGCCATAGGCATATTCTACATCTGGAGGCGGGGGACGACACATAACATACAGCCTCAGGCATACCTCGGAGCGCGAGGACGACACATAACACATACAGCCGGAGAGGTATATCAGCAGGAGAGGACGACAATAACATACAGCCCAGGAGGTATATATCTGAGGCGGACGACACAAAACATAGCAGCCCAGGAGAGCATATCCGGAGGCGAGGACGACACATAACATACAGCCCGGGAGGTATATCTGAGGGAGGACGACGCATAAACATACAAGCCCGGAGGTATATCTGGAGGCGAGGACACGACGCATAAACATAACAGCCCAGGAGGTATATCTGGAGGCGGGGGACACAGCCCGTATATTCAAGGAGGACAACAAACATACAGCCCGGGAGGTATATTCAGAGGGGGACGACATAACATACAGCCCAGGAGGTATATCTGAGGCGAGGACGACATAACATACAGCCCAGGAGGTATATCTGGAGACGAGGACGACACATAAACATCAGCCCAGGAGGTATATCTGGAGGCAGATACGTTTATTCAATAAAATAGGTTCTCAAGTGAGTTGTACGACGTTAGTGGACCCACACGCTTAGTGGGGCCAGTGGAGGGGCTGACAGGGCTGTGGCTGGTGGCAGGGGCTGTGGTTGGTGGCTGTGGCTGGTGGCAGGGGCTGTGACAGGGGCTGTGGCTGTGGCAGGGTTGTTTGGTGGCTGTGCTGGTGGCAGGGCTGTGGCTGGTGGCAGGGGTTGTGGTTGGTAGCAGGGGTTGTGGTTGGTGCAGGGCTGTGGCTGGTGGCAGGGGCTGTGGCTGTGGCAGGGCTGTGGCTGGTGGTAGGGTTGTAGCTGGTAGGAAGTGGACAGTAGACAACTGGTAGATGAGAGAGAGAAAAAAAAAAAAAAAAAAAAAAAAAAAAAGAGAGAGTGTAAACCACCACCGCCCTCCTCCTCCAGGGCTCCCTCAGGTGATATCAGGTCCTCGACACACAGTGACTCCCTACGTCAGGTTCATCCCGCGGCTGCTGATGTACCTGGTGGTGGTGGTGGTGGTGGTGAAAACGCGTCGTCAAGTTGAGGTCGAAGTAATAACCCAATTGTGGCTATGTGAATAGTGCCGAAATTGCATTGAGATCCAAGAATTATTTGAGGATATGTCTTTTGTGTTGAAGCTTAATAATGGAGCCAGTACTTATCTCACTATTACACAGGAACTTTGAGAATCCTTCCTTGTGTCGTAAGTTAAAGTGAGGCAGTCCTTCCCACATCACCAGCTAGAGGGGAAGTATTACCCTAAGGAATTTCTCAGAATCTGGAACTCTGGAGACAGACGAAAAGTTGAGAAGAAACCCGGTTTTATCGCCAGAGTTGAGGACCAGGTTTATATTCCGGTGTGGGTATGGGGTGAGAGGAGGTGTGGGATGGGGGGAAGTGGAGAAGATGGGTATTGGTGGAGGGTGGAGGGGAAGTGGTAGGGATGGGTGTGGGTGGAGGGGAAGTGGAGAAGATGGGTATGGGTGGAGGGTGGAGGGGAAGTGGTAGGGATGGGTGTGGGGTGAGGGGGGAGGGGTTGAGTCGAGGCTCTGAGTTAAAAGTCTTAAGGATCTTCTGCCTGTGAGGGAGTTGAGGGATTACTCGGAGGTTTTGTAAGGTCGGACGTCGTGAGTGGAGGGATTGTGTATATGAGATTATTATATTTTTTGTTTACTTATGTGGGATTTTATAAACATGATTCTTATATTAGACTTAGGTATTTACACAAAGGTACACTGTAAATGGAGTTGATATTTGCGACGTACTCACTGGGACCTTATGTGTACATACTACTTTGTGTTTACGCTGCCCTACGTACATACCTGGCTACGTACACACAAGGAGCTAAGTTAAACATTAGCAGTCTATACACCTAAGCTAGTCTGTGTACACAATAGGAGGGAGTGTACACGCTTGAAGAGGTGTCTACGGTGGTCGGTGTACATCTCGGATTAATGGTGGCAATGTTGGGATGATGGTGGCAGATGATAATACCTTTGATAACAACACACACACACACACACACACACACAACACGCGCGCGCTACTTTGCTGTCACTCGTAATTGAGGATGACGATCATCCAGCTATGATACAATGATATGAATTATTATTATGGATGTCACCTTCGTTGGTGAGCTCTGAGGTGACTAAAGAGGCCGATACGGAACCGGCAGGGCCGTCCACAGATGTTGCACATGTGGAGGGCTACATCTAGTGCGGGAGTGGCGGCGGAAGCGTCTTTCCGGCGCTGGCACTTGTCTGCCTCGGTATGTAGTCGGGCTAACTCGAAAGTATTGACACCTTCTCGTGTGATGTTCCTCCAAGCGTTACGGCGTGGAGTATTTGTCTCCTAGATGAGGGGGTCGATTTGACACTTTATCAGGTTTGTCTTAAACTATCCTTTTACCTTTTCTGTTGCTAGACAGCGTTACGTTTACTATTCATTAGGTGGTTGTTAAGTAGCTGCTTTGGCAGTCTACTGTTGTCCATGCGGGTAACATGGCCAGTCCAGCGTAGTTGTTCATGGATAATGGTAGCCTCGATGCTGGCATTTGTTCTCTTGTCTTTCCAGCGAACTCGGAGGATGGAACGTAGAATACGTTGGTGAAAGTTTTCAAGTGCTTTGCGGTGCCTCCTGTATGTGACCCATGTCTTTTTTTTTTTTTTTACGGGTAATAGCCCACCCGGACACAGGTCACCGACCCACTACAGGGCCTAGGAGGCGAAAACATAAGAGTAAAAATAAAAGAAAAATAGATATATTTATTTTATTTTTTTATTAATCTTCACCATACAGCAGGGTTGGGAGGACCACTGCTCGATAGACACACGGGTCTTACTGGAATTCTGTAAGCATGTCTGCCTGATGCGGGGCTCCACCGCAGATTTTTCATTCGGGGTTTACTCCCGTAGCTTTATACCTACCAAGGTTAATCCGCAGGGCAGTGGTTGGTAGGCGCCAGGACGTGTCCACAAGCCAGTGGGCCTATGCGCCGTCCCCCTGGGGCCCACTGCTGCTCCGAGATCCCCTGCTGGTTTAGCCTAGGGCTGCGAGGTACCCAGTTACCTTGTGTTGCCACGAGGAGGCTTTGTACTGGCAGGGAACGACTTAAGCAAAGCTGCTTCCCTGTTGACCACGAGGGCTAGCTAGCGGCGGTAGCTGAAAGCGAGAGGAAGCAAGCAGTGCTTGTACCTTAACACTAACATAATTCTGCCACACTAGACGCATCACACACACACGTATATTAAGGTTCTAATTTGGTTAAGTCGCGGGCAGTGTGACTCCCTGATGGCTCATATTTGGGGGTTGTGAGTTGGCTTGATGCTGTGTGTGTGTGTGTGTGTGTGTGTGTGCGCGTGTGTGTGTGTGTGTGTGTGTGTGCGCGTGTGTGTGCGTGTGTGTGTGTGTGTGTGTGTCACTTCAGCAATGAACTTGTTACGTGGAAAGCGTAGTTTCATAACGAAGAGGAGAACCAGTGGGAGAACACACACATCTTGACTAAGTTGGGTTTCTTTAATTACTAACGTTTCGGATAATCCATCATCAGAGGTTAGAAGACAGACAAGACGTCTTAAAGAGTACAGGTAATGTACAAGAAACACGACACATTATTCTAAAATTTACCAAACGCAAAACTGGTTCTCATCTTCATTATGTATGTATGTATGTACTGTATGTATGTATGCATGTATGTATGTATGTATGTACTGTATGTATGTATGTATGTTATGCTTAGTGGGAATAAAAAATAAGTATTTTTTTTTTTAGGAAACTTGGCTGATATATTGTGTTGACTGAGAGAGAGAGAGAGAGGGGGGTGAAGGTCACATGTTAAGCGGGTCACAGGTGAAGTAGGTCACAGGTTAAGTAGGTCACAGGTGAAGGTCACATGTTAAGTAGGTCACAGGTGAAGGTCACATGTTAAGCGGGTCACAGGTGAAGTAGGTCACAGGTGAAGTAGGTCACAGGTGAAGGTCACATGTTAAGCGGGTCACAGGTGAAAGTTACAGGTTAAGTAGGTCACAGGTGAAAGTAACAGGTTAAGTAGGTCACAGGTGAAGTAGGTCACAGGTGAAAGGTACAGGTTAAGTAGGTCACAGGTAGAAGGTGCACAGGTTAAGTAGGTCACAGGTGAAAGTAACAGGTTAAGTAGGTCTGGTGAGGATTACACAGGCTAAGTGGGTCACAGGTGAAAGTTACAGGCTAAAGGGAAAGTGGGTCACAGGTGAAGTAACAGGTTAAAATAGGTCACAGGTGAAGGTACAGGTGAAAGTAACAGGTTAAGTAGGTCTGGGTGAAAGATTTTGAGTTAAGAAGTAGGTCTGAGTAAAGGTTACACAGGTTAAGTAGGTCACAGGTGAAAGTTGCAGGTTAAGTAAGTCACAGGTGAAGGTCAAAGGTGAACTCTGGCCTGGCTGACATTTACACCTTATTGAACAAGTTAAAGTTGGAACATGTTCTTTATTTTTGTCTCGATAACACTCCTGTTCTTTTGTTATTGTTCTCCTCTATAACACTCCTGTTCTTCCATCCCGTCCTGTCATCCTTCAAATCATCCCTATATCATCTTAAGTAATACCTATATTAACATTATCTCTAATTAACATGTTCACGAGATGTTAATGTGGCTATATTATGGATATTTAACATTTGTCTACGGTAAAGTAATAATAACAATGTTAATATGGAGTTGAAATATATCTGTAAAGTAATGTCAACTTGCTATAAATATATTGTATAGTTATATAAATCAGTATTAGAGTTTATATACATCTGTGCTATAAATTATTAACATATATACTGTTTGTGTCTTTTCCAGGTAAGTGTTGGTCAGGTGTTTGTGTTTAAGTGATGAGTCTCACAGGTGTGTTGATTAAGGTAAGTGTCGAGTCATTGTTGTATTGGACAGGTGTTGCCCAGGTAAGTGTTGGGTCATTTGTAGTGGACAGGTGTTACCCAGAGTATTGGTACATCATGGTAAAGGTGTTACAGCATTACAGTATAAAGTACAGGTAGCTACAGTAATCCCCCCATACAGTGACGGTGTAGTAAAATTTGTTCCTCTATAAATCTAGGAAATATATTCGGATTTATTCAGATTTATCCATGTATAGTAACTGCAGATTTAGGTGTAAAGGGAAGGTAATTTGCGTATGTTGATTGCAGCATAAAATAAAGTTAAAAGCTTAATAGAATAGTCACTTGGATGTTAAGTTACAAGGGGGAGTAATTTTCATAGTCACCGTGTCTTAAGAGGGAGTGTCCTGGTCTAGTTAAACCTTGTAAATTGAATCTTAAGTTATGATTGGCCGAGTAAAATGATTCTTAGATATGATTGGCCTATTAAAATGAATCTTAAGATAGGATTGGTCTATTAAAATGAGTCTCAGATATGATTGGCCTATTAAAATGAATCTTAAGATATGATTGGCCTATTAAAATGATTCTTAGATATGATTGGCTTATTAAAATGATTCTTAAGATAGGATTGGTCTATTAAAATGAGTCTCAGATATGATTGGCCTCGTGAGTTGGATCTGAGATATGATTGGAGGATTCAGAGGCGGCGGAGACTTCATTTGTGATCGATGTGTGTACCGAGTCCTCCCTGTGGGTCTGGCGGTGTGGGGGAGGTGATGCGTGGATGACCGAGTGTTGGAGGGTGTAGGGTGGGTGGTGGGTAGGGTAGGATGGGGTGGTGGGTAGGGTGGGAAGGGTAGGGTGGATGAGTGGGAAGGGTAGGGTGGGGTGGGGAGAGGGGTAGGATGGGTGTTGGAGAGTGTAGGGTGGGGTGGTGGGGAGGGTAGGGTGGGGTAGAGGGAGGGTAGGATGGGTGTTGGAGAGTGTAGGGTGGGTGGTGGGGTGGTGGGTGGTGGGTAGGGTGGGATAGGTGTGATTAAGTCAGTATACATATTCATAAACTCAGTATACAGTACTCGTATTAGCCTGTATACTTATCGGTAATTAACCCGAATATTCAAAATGGCCGACAGCATATAAATAATAATTCAAAATGGCCGACATATAAACACTATAATTCAAAATGGCCGACAGCATATAAATAATAATTCAAAATGGCCGACATATAAACACTATAATTCAAAATGGCCGATTAATGAGCAAAATTTTCATTCACTATAATACAAATCAAATCAGTATTAATAAAGTCAGTATAACTTAATAAAAAAACAAATCTCTACCCATCAATAAACCAGAGTATTCAAAATGGCCGACAACTGTAAATAAGGTGGATTCCCCTCCCTCCCTCCCTTCCTTCCCTCCCTTTCCTTCCTCCTCCTCCCTCCTCCCTCCTTCCTTCCCTCCTCCTCCTCCCTCCCTCCCACTCCCCCAGCCTTGAGGTACACATAATTGGAATAAGTTCCCTCATAACCAGCGCCATGCCGGATACTTAAGTGGTAAATGGTGTCCTAACTCTTCACCACGACACTTCCACCAGAGCGAGGAAAGTACATCGTTAAGAAAGTACTCTCCCCTAAACACGAGATATATTAAGGGGATGTACACCGTTTAGAAAGTACCACTGACCCGAGAGGAAGTAAGGAAAGTACATCGTTTAGAAAGTACCCCCAGCATGAGAGACTTAGGGAAGTACGCTGTTGAGAAAGTACCCCCCAAAATGAGGGAAAGTACATCACTGAGAAAGTACCCCCAACACAAGGGAAAGTAAAGGAAGTTCACCGTTCAGGAAGTACCCCCCAACACGAGAGAAAGTAAAGGAAGTACACCGTTCAGAAAATACCTCCAACACGAGGGAAAGTAAGGGAGGTACACTGTTGAGAAAGTACCCTCCAATCGCGAGAGAAAGTAAGGAAAGTATTTTGTTATATATTTTAGGTGATTAAACTCGTAAGGAAAGTATCCGGTTACTTCTGTAAGTACCTAAACACATGGGGAAGTACCTGAGCACTATTGTTTACTTTCATGTGGTTAGCTACTTACAGAGACGGCCTGACACTTTCCTGATTACATAATGAGGTACTTACACAGGTGCTTGGGTACTTTCCTAATTTGATCTTAAGTACTTACAGAAACGACTGGGTACTTTACCTGTTTTTTCTAGAGATACTTAACATACGTACCCATGTACTTTCCATACATTTTCCGGTGTTTAGGTACTACTACACATTATCACTGGTGGTCTTCGACAGGCTCAACTGAGGAACACAAGAAACGGCAACACTGGAAATTGTTTCTGTTTGTCTGTCTGTCTGTCTGTCTGTCTTTGTGAACGCGCCACTATGAGACGTTTGAACGCCATCACCATCTAATAGAACGTAAAGGTTTCTTGTGTGGTGGACCTGTTCTGTTTGATAGAGGGGGCGTTCACTTGCCTTAATGGGACGTTTACTTGTCTGGTAGTGGTGGTAGCGTTCACTTTGTGGTGGTGGTGATGGCGGCGGCGGCGTTCACCGTGCGGTAGACTGTACCTGATGGTGCTGAGGATGTGGGGAGGAGTGCCGTTAAAGGTGCGTTGTAGTGGCGGTGGAGGTGAAGGCGAGTGGAGGGGGAAGGAGGGCGTGATGGAGGGGGAGGAGGGCGGATGGAGGGGGGAGGAGGGCGGATGGAGGGGGGAGGGTGGAAGGAGAGGGTGGAGGAGGGGGAGGTGATGGAAGGAGAGGGGTGATGGAGGGGGGAGGGTGGTGGGGAGAGGTGTGGTGAGGGGAAGGAGGGGACATGGTGGAGGGGAAGGAGGGACATGGTGGAGGGAAGGAGGGCGTGGTGGAGGCCTGAGGGGAAGAGTGCATGGTGAGGGGTAGCGTAGTGGAGGGAGGACCAAGGCGCAGGGTGGCTGTGAGGGGGTAGTGGGGCCTGCACCCCCCCCAAAACACCCAACTGGTCTGTTATCTGGGAATGGTTTCATTGGGACGAATTTCTTCTTAGTCTCAACCCAACCAACCCAACCCAACCAACCCAACCCAACCTAACCCAACCTAACCCAACCTAACCCAAACCCAACCAACCCAACCTAACCCAACCTAACCCAACCCAACCCAACCCAACCAACCCAACCCAACCCAACCCAACCCAATCCAACCCAACCAACCCAACCAACACAACCAACCCAACCTAACCCAACCTAACCCAACCCAACCCAACCCAACCCAACCCAACTCAACCAACATAACCAACCCAACTCAATCCAACCCAACCAACCCAACCCAACTCAACCCAACCCAACCTAACTAACCTAACCAACCCAACCCAACCTAAACCAACCCAACCCAACCCAACCCAACCCAACCTAACCAACCCAACCCAACCAACCCAACCTAACCCAACCCAACATAACCAACCCAACCCAACCCAACCCAACCTAACCCAACCCAACCCAACCCAACCCAACCCAACCTAACCCAACCCAACCCAACCTAACCCAACCCAACCTAACCCAACCCAACCTAACCCAACCCAACCCAACACAACCAACCCAACCCAACCCAACCCAACCCAACCCAACCCAACCCAACCTAACCCAACCCAACCTAACCCAACCCAACCAACCAAACCCAACCCAACCAACCCAACCCAACCCAACCCAACCAAACCCAACCTAACCAACCCAACCAAACCCAACCCAACCCAACCCAACCCAACCCAACCTAACCAACCCAACATAACCAACCCAACCCAACCCAACCCAACCCAACCTAACCAACCCAACCTAACCAAACCCAACCTAACCAACCCAACCCAACCCAACCCAACCAACCCAACCCAACCCAACCTAACCAACCCAACATAACCAACCCAACCTAACCAACCCAACCCAACCTAACCAACCCAACCCAACCAAACCCAACCCAACCTAACCCAACTCAACCCAACCAACCCAAATCCAACTAACCCAACCCAACCTAACTCAACCCAACTCCTAACCAACCCAATCCAACCCAACCTATCTCCAACTCAACCCAACCTCGTCTCTAACCAACCCAACCCAACACCAAACCCAACCCACCTAACCAACCCACCAACTCAACCCAACCCAACCTAACTCAACCCAACCCAACCCAACCCAACCCAACCCAACCCTCAACCCACCCAATCTAACCCAACCCAACCCAACCCAATCATCCCAACTCAACTCAACCCAACCCAACCCAACCTAACCCACCCAACAAACCCCAACCCAACCAACCAACCCAACCCAACCCAACCAACCCAACATAACCAACCCAACCTAACCAACCCAACTCAACTCAACCCAACCAACCAACCCAACCCAACCCAACCTAACCCAACCCAACCTAACCCAACCTAACCTAACCAACCCAACCAACCCAACCCAACCTTCTAACCAACCCAACCTAACCCAACCCAACCTAACTCCAACCTAACCCAACCCATGCGATCTGCCCACACTTTATTGTTTGAAGGGGGAGTACTGGCCTCCGTTGACCGTGTGAAGTAAGGGATTTTGTCCAACTGTAATTTCATCCACTTTTGTATTATTTAGTGATAGGCCTCTAGGTTTTTGTCCAAGAGTGGGGGAGAGGGTGATTGTCCTGAAGAAGGTGATATTGCCCCTGTGAGATTTTGTCCAGGTGGGATGATATTGCTCTGAGCTTTTGTCCATAGTGATAATGTCCAGTGAACTTTGATCACGGGGTGAGGATAGATAGTGTCCAGTGAGCCTTTGTCCGGGGGTGGGGTGATATTGTCAGTGAGCCTTTCAGTGGCCCTGTCCAGGGTGGGGGTGATATTGTCCAGTGAGCCTTTTCCAGGGGTGGGGTGATATTGTCCAGTGAGCCTTTGTCCAAGTGGGTTATAATGTCGGTGAGAAACTCGTCGATGACAAATTCACTTCTTCTATTTCACGAAAACACAACTGGGAATTAAATTGCTTCTCTTTGTGTTTGTTTGTTATATCTGTATGTGGGTTCTACTTCACCTCTGAGTGTAAGTATTAGTGTATGTAGAGAGAGAGAGAGAGAGAAGAGAGAGAGAGAGAGAGAAGAGAGAGAGAGAGAGAGAGAGAGAGAGAGAGAGAGTATTATGTATGTAGAAGCTCATGCACTGGTTGGCCTTCCGGGGCTGAGACGAATACAGCTTACTGTTGGAGGCTGGACGGTGCTTGGAGGAGGAGAGGTGGAGAGAAGATGGGAGGAAAGAAAGGAAGAATGAGGAAGTAAGAAAAAAGAAGAATAGGGAGGAGGAGAGGAGGAAAAAAAAGATTAGGGAGGGAAAGAAGGAGAAAGAAAGAAAAGAAAAAAAAGAGGAATGATGTGGCATTTAAGGCAGTAAGAACGACAGAGAATGATCCCCTTCTCCCAACATTCATATCAACGAATACGAGGAGGAAGAGGAGAAGAAGAAGGAGGAGGAAGAGAAGAAGGGATAAAAAAGGAACAGGAGAGACCAAGACAAGGAAATTGAAGTGATAATAAAAGAATGAAGATAATGATAAAGAGAGAGAGAGAGAAATATCAACAATGGTGAGGTTAAAGATCCTTGAAAGTGGACGATAATTCATGGATAGGAATGAAGGAATTGGGAAAGATATAGAAGTTGGTGATGGGTAGAAGTGGTGAGGTGGTGATGAGAGTGGTGATGGGTAGAGAGTGGTGATGGGTAGAGTGGTGATGGGTAGAGAGTGGTGATGGGTAGAGAGTGATGGGTAGAGAGGGTGATGGGTAGAGGTGGTGATGGGTAGAGTGGTGATGGGTAGAGAGTGGTGATGGGAAAGTGGTGATGGGGTGTGTGGGGAGAGGTGGTGATGGGGAGAGGTGGTGATGGGGAGAAGTGGTGATCAGGAGGAAGTGGTGATGGGGTGGTGATGGGTGGGTGGTGATGGTAGGTGGTGATGGGGAGAGGGTGTGTGGATGGAGGTGGTGATGGGAGGTGGTGATGGGAGTCAATATAGTGAGGTGAGCGTGGAATCCATCTGGTGGCCGGCCATGGTACTCGCTGAACCTTCTGCTTTAATCCGAGTTAAGATGGAAGGGTCGGTCCAGGCAGGGTCGGATTATTAAAGGATTATCGGCACACTGTACGTAACCCATTAATGTGTTATCCTTCTACAAACATAGTTCCACATCATCTTTCTCACAGTCTTCTTTCTCACCATGGCGCTCAGAAATTATTATTGCAGTCCATTAGTCATTTCCTATATATATAATTGTATTACTTCCTATTGTTGCTGCCACAGGTGTACGTCGGTGACTTTTACTCTTATATATAAGTGTTACATTAACGTGAAGAGTAATAAGACCTTCATCAAGTTAGATTACTGGTGCGACGTGAATGAAAAAAAAAAGATTCGTGAGAAACGGAGGGCGAGGATAAGAGGCAGGCAGGGCAGTAAATGTAGAGGAGGCGTGAAACCTGCAGGTGCATGGCCGCCAGATGATCAACAGATGAAAAGAGCTGCAGTAGGGGATAGAGAGAGTGGAGCAGGTGTACCATTATTTAGAAGAGCAGATCCTTAGGGCAGGACCGGGGCTCTGGACCTGGGGTTTCAGCCTCACTGCCAAACCAAATGAGTACTTCCCCCAAGGTCTGACTGGTGGGCACCTCCCCTCACCACCCTCTCCTTACCCCCGCCATTGTCTAAGAACCTCACGACAGACATGCAACTGCACAATTCTACGGGATTCCACTTCTGTCCTAGGACTCAGAGAACCCTCCAGGGCCGCCGGTCTCCCAGCCTTCCAGAATATCTTGGTGTTATATCCTCCCTGGACGCCGTCTCATTCCAGCGAGTTTGTATGACATGAAGCGATCTGCCTTTCGAGACACTTCTTTACGTGACACTTCACCCACCACAGCCTCTAGGACACAACATTGCTACCACAACCTTCACACACCACCTTCCACACCACACCTTCAGCACACCCACCACAACCTTCCAGCACCACAACTCCAGCACACCACAACCTTCCAGCACACCCACCACAACCTTCAGCACACCCACCACAACCTTCCAGCACACCCAACAACCATTCAGCACACCCACCACAACCTTCCAGCACACCCACCACAACCTTCCAGCACCCACCACAACCCCAGCACACCCACACTCCCCAAACCATCCACCACCACAACTTTCAACACCCACCACAACCATCCACGCCCACCACAACTTTCCAGCACACCCACCACAACCTTCCAGCACACCCACCACAACCTTCAGCACACCCACCACAACCTTCCAGCACACCACCAACACCCACCACAACCTTCAGCACACCCACCACAACCTTCCACCACCACAACCTTCACACACCACCCAACACAAACCCAGCACTCCTCAGAAACCATCCACGCCCACCACAACTTTCCAGCACACCCACCACAACCATCCACCCACACAACCCCCACACCCACCACAACCTCGCCCACCCCTTCAGCACACCCACCACAACCTTCCAGCACACCCACCACAACCTTCCAGCACACCCACCACAACCTTCCAGCACACCACCACAACCTCCACCACATCAACACAACCATCTCCAGCACACTCTCAAAAAATCCACCCCCACCACAACCTTCCAGCACACCCACCACAACCTTCAGCACACCCACCACAACCTTCCAACACACCCACCACAACCTACCAACACACCCACAACCATCCCCAGCACCCACTCAGAAACCATCACCCCCACAACCTTCCAGCACACCTGCCAAAGTACTGGAATCCGTCGTCTTTAAGGACAAAGTCGTTGTGGCCTTAAAACCTCAAAATTGTGTATGGGATCAAGGCCAGTGTTGTGTACCTCCCTGGGTGAAAAAGATAACCCCACCCAGGAACCCTTTTTGTTTTACATCTACAGTACACATATTAATAGCACATTGACCTAAACACACCGCTGGTGTATAATTTGATATAAGTATAGTTCTTTCACTCCAATGTTTTTATGTGAGACTAAAAAAAAAAAAATAAATACTACTTTGTTGGAATTTGCATATCAATTCGTTCGCAGTTTCTGTACATCACAAGAACAATAGCGAGCTACAGCGAGCTAAATGACAGAGCTGGAGGGCCATTTTCCGCCTAACTGGAAAATACTGGAAAGATAATTGAGGTACTTAATTCCATCCAGGCCATTAAGTTGTTTATTGGTAACTAGAAAGGCGTTTACCTGGAATGACACTGAGAATGAAGTGAATTATTGAGTCAATGTGGTGAATGATGCAGCTGAGGAGAAGAGAAGCAGCTAAGGAGAGCTCTTTGAAGGCGTTGAGGAAGCAGCTAGTGAAGCTCAAGAATTGAGGAGAGAAGAGCAGCTAGTAAGCTCTGAAAAGAATGAGAGAGAGAGAGAAAACGGCTTGAGCCTTTAAAGGGCGTTGAGGAGAGAGAGAGAGCTAGTGAAGCTCTTGAAGGGCGTTGAGGAGAGAAGAGAGCGGCTAGTGAAGCTCTCGAAGGGCGTTGAGGAGAGAGAGCGGCTAAGTGACTCTTGAAGGGCGTTGAGGGAAGAGAGAAAACGGCTAGTAAACATAAGGCATTGAGGACAGAGAAGAGCGGCTAGTGAAGCTCTTGAAAGGGCGTTGAGGGGAGAGAGAGAGAGAGCCTAATAAGGCTCTTGAAGGAGCATTGAAGGAGAGAGAGAAGGCTAGTGAAGCTCCTTGAGGGCTTTGAGGGAGAGAAGGCGGCTAGTGAAGCTGCCACAGGGCTTTGAGGGAGAGAGAGCGTAGTGGGATCCTTAAGAACTTTGAGGGGAGAGAACAGCTAGAGAAAACCAACAAGGCTGAGGAAAGCACTAGAAATGCAAGCGAGAGAGAGAGCAGCTAGTGGAGCCTTGAAGGGCGTTGAGGGGGAGAGAAAGCAGCAGTAGGAGCTCTAGAAGGACGTTGAGGAGAGAAGAGGCTGAGTGGGCTCCTTGAGCTTTGAGGGAGAGAGAGCTAGTGAAATGCCCAGGCTGGGGAGGAGGCAGCTGTTGGAGGCTCTTGAGGCGATTGAGGAGAGAGAGGCAGCTAGTGGAGCTCTTCGAGGGCGTTGAGGGAGGGGCCAAGCGCCCCCCCACCATCTGTGCAGCCTTTCCTTCATTGTGATCGCCCCAAGACGTCATGTAAGAGCTACACAGTGTATGCTGGCTCTTCTTGCTTCCATTAATTTCCCCGGAAACACACAGAGGGAGGCGTTTGCGTCATAATAACAGCGGGCCGAGTGTGAGGCTGGGTTCATCGCGCCGCCACCTTCACCACCTCAAGGTTTCATGGAGTTGCTATCCCAGTATTTGTGCTGTGTAATGTGGGTAAGAACTAGAATTAAGATTGCGATTGGAGTTAGGTTAGGTTGGAATGGGGTTTGGTTTATCTGACCCGGCTGTACCATAATCTCAAACCATATTGTGCGTCATTGAACCAGCTTCAGCTAGATGCTGGATATTTTATTGAAATCTGGATCACGTGTATTAGTTTTCCCCAGGTGGATTATGATCATATCCGCCATATCCCCCCACCCCCCCACCTCGGTATGACCTGACTATATTATGGAGAACCTTCCCTTCTTACATCATGAGTTTTAAGTATAATTTTATTACAAATTTAATACATGAATCATACAACAAAAAACAACAAAAAGCTCTGATGTATTTTTGGGGGGGAGGGGTAATTTATTCTACAGTCGTCAAGCTTCTTTTAGGTTGTGTTCTGTAAAAAAGGTGAAGGTAAAATAATCAATTTATGTTGGGGTGTAATATTTGTGGTTGATGTAAGTGAAGATTAAACTGCCTGGTGTTCATTGTAATTCGACTTCCTTGAGTTTCTTAAAGACATTCTAGTTTATTTTATTTATTATTTATTTATTTATTTTATTTATTTGTATTTTAACCTTTATACCTTACCTTTTATACCTTGCCTTGCCTTGCCTTACCTTACCTAACCCTTCTTCTTCTTACCTTACCTGGTGTCCGGGTAAGAGGTCTTGAAGTGGGTATTTCATTATTTTTGATCCTGTGTCAGTCCCCAAGTGTTTCACCAGGTACGTGCGAGGGGGGGGTCTGATTTTTCTTTATCTTCTACATCAGGGGTCACCAAACTTTTTTTCACAGTGGGCCGGATAACTAAGAAGAAAGAATGACAGGCAGACGCATAATCATTCTGTTCCAATATTGCTTTAGCCAGAACAACTCTGGAAAAAAATAAGCTAAGTTTAGCATTCCCATATTCATCTCATGGGTGGTGATGCAATGCAAAAAACAAAAGACAACCAACATATTTATTTTTACTAAGGTTAATAAAGGAACGTTGGGAAAGAATCGTTATCAGACTCGATATTGCACATATCCGAATCTCACAAACTGGCAACAAAAAAGGTTAGTAGGAATTTAATGACGTTTGGCTTTCGATCTTGGTTTAGTTAACATCAATCAAGAGAATTGCTTTCCAAACAATGCCATCAGTCATCCTCATTTCGATGTGTTGACTTTACGCCGCTATTTTGAAAATGTTTGCTCACAGGCATAAGTTGTTCCAAACACTGATGCCATACCAGCAGCAAATTTCTTCAGTTTTGGAAGCCAACATCAGGTATTGTGGTAAAATTCAGCAAGTTTTCCTTCTCTGGCAGCCTCTGGCCAGTCATTCCTTGCAGTCAATGAGCTCCAACTGTAGTTCAACACGGCACATCATCAAGGTTACAATCCAAACTGGATTCTGGAACTGAAGAATATACACTCTCCGTTAAGCCGAATTTGAAAATCGCTTCAAAATGCTTCTTCAGAGTCACGATAATCTTTTCGGAAAATCGAGTTGACATGTAAGCGATTGTGGCGCAGAAACTCTTTTGAAACAGTGAAAATGAAGAGTTTTTTCTCCTTCCAGTTAACAACTGACCGTAATGACGAACTTTCTCCGAAATCCTTTGATGATTCATGAGGAATCTGGGACAGTTATCTTCCTGAAGTTTCAAGTTCAGTTCATTCATGTGGGATGTGATGTCAACTTTAAAAACTTTGACAGCTAATAGATCAAAATATAGTGGAAAAGCTTATCTATTTCGTTTCGGGCTTGTAAAAACGAAACAGGACTTTTGCAACTGGGCACCAACACTGGTGAGCAAGTCACAGAAAGTCAAATCAATTTCTTGAAAAGCTTGAACTGACGGTGTTGATTTGTCTGAATAAGTTCACAACAAGCAGCTGGTTTCAAGTACACAAGAAATATCTAAGTCTTTCACACAGAATACTTTTACTTTGATGTATATGAACAAAACTTGGAATTTGCAAAATCCTTCAGCACAATTGATCTGCCCCACCAGACCCTTCCTCCTCCAGCCATGTTTTTCCTCCATCAACTGCTCAACCTCAATTTGATTCCACTGGGGTTATAGTCTTATAAAGTTTTTTCACTTCCATAAATGTCTTTTCCAGTTGTTGTTCATGCATGCTGCTGAAACCGGATGCCACTTTCTCTTCGTTATCTAGAAGAGTCCAAATTGACACCACAGATGAACACGAAGTTATGACGTACTCGAGAGATCATTAGTCTCATCCAGCGCCAGAAGAATACTGCAACAAGTTCTTATTTTCTCCTTGTGTCTGTGCTTTATAATTTACCAGAAGTTCTTCCGGTTCTCCGCACAGCTGAACTTTGCAAGGCTGATGCTTCAAACAAATCGGCTTTCTCCAGGACACAAGTCATTTGTAGCTCCATCTATACACCCCTTTGATGATTGTATCAATGTAACAGTTTTCCTCGTTCTGCATATCATGCCTATTTTGTAACTTGTACAAGTATGAGTTATTGCTGTGAAACTTCTCGTGAAGCTGCTGAGTTCAGCCATTTATTGGGCTGTCCTTCTGGTATACTTTCCAAAGAAACTTTGGATATGTTGATAGATGTTTGTTTCATAGTGACATGAAGATTGCTCTTTCAAAAGAAACAAGCAGCTTTGCTGCTATAATCACGCAACTAACTTTACTGGTCCTTTGTTTCCTAAAAGTGCTACTCGTCCCGCCTAACATAACAATGGAACATAATGAAGGAATTGAAGAAACAGGATCTGAAAATGAAAAAGACATTAGTTAAACATAATTAAAATCCTATTGAAACCTGAAAGCAGAGATTCAGGGTCACTGGGCAATACGGCTCACCAAGGTATATGAGAATTTCATGGGCACTTTGGTAATAGAATATCTGTGGGTTTAAAATATACTAAATAAGGCGGGCCCTAAAATAAACAACCTAAGACCAGCTCTAATTCTTTTGACCGAATTTTCTGAGCTGAGGATATGTTACTGTAACCATGCACGAAGGCTTCCATGGCATTGTTATGCTATGTTTGCTACTTTATTGCCTCTATACACTTAATTCACCCACCCAATCTTTACATAAGAAACACACAGCATGGTATTAGCAGACAAAAATATATATCTGCCTTCAGCTGATGAGCAGACTGAGGCTGAGATATGTTTTCGTAATAACACAGAAGCTTCTATAGCATTTATTCATTTACATTGCTATGACCTCTAATACTTAGTTCACTTACCTATCGCACCTTAAACAAAAAGTCACTTGTTACATACTATAAAAAATGGATGACAGGCAAAAAAGTAAATATTTCTGGAGGCCATCAGACCTGTGTTGACAGCAGGACTCATCTGGGGGGCAGGAAAGATGCGTGTTGTGTGTATTTACTTACAAACCATAGTAACGTCAGGCTCGACGAGGCTACACGAGCCGAGAGGACTTTGGGATGACGCCAAACAGCAAACATTACAATAAACAAAGAAAATCAGTACAATAATTTAGAATAAAGCCAATGATTTAAAACATAGATGGGAATTCACGTGAAAGATCTCCTAGTATTCTAACATATTATTTAAATTTAAATTATAATACAACGTCTATAAATGTTCCATACGTTTTTATCAAGCAATTCAAGGCTACCGTCGGCGGGCCTGATGAACTGACGTCATGAGCCGCAGGTTGTGGATTGACCCTCAGCTGAACACACACCCAATACAACCTACCACACACACCCCAACACAACCCTACTTTTAACCTGACCTACACACTAACTTCATACCACACACCCAATACAACCTGCCCCAGCTCACACCCCAACAAACAATACGTAACTA
>NW_024710724.1:0-22789 GCF_018991925.1 Homarus americanus | reverse complement strand
GGGGTGGAGGAGAAGGAAGAAGAGAAGGCATTGGGGTGGAAGAGAAGTCACCCCATGGCGCCATTTCACCCATAAAATTTTAGCTCTATTGGTGTAATTCAAGATTATTTTCTTTAAATCAACACAGCACTGCATTATATATTGTCAATATGTAAAATATATTTCAAAATGACCAATAATTTGCTTGGAAACACAGAAAAAAAGCATTTAGTTGAAGAGAGTCTCAAGCAAGATGTTACCTCCAGTGAAAACAGAGAGAGACTAACTCCTGTTTGCTGTGTTAAGAGGCTGGATGCCGCGCATTAAACTAGTCACTTTACCTTCAATTATGTTCAATAATTGTTAAAATGACTAAAAAATTGAATATTAAACTTTTAAAATTATTGAATAGTATAAACTTCTTGATATTTACTAAAATAGTAAGGAATTTAAGCCCTAGAACCGATTAATGTATTGGCGGACTGATACTAAAGCTGGTTGCCCGGTCAGTGCAAGCGAAAACATGTTGAGGTCGGTTCGTAAGAACTTCGTTAACCGAATTGAAGATCCTTATGGAAGGCAGTTCATTAACCGAGGTGTTCGTTAAATGAGGGGTCACTGTATCAGTGTTGTGATGCCCTGCATTTTTCGTTGATATTGCAGTGATTACGCATCTTTCAGCCGTGTATTTTACATCATGTCTTCAAGGGGGAGTAAAACGCCGAAGAGGAAGTATGTGACCCTTTCTGTGAACCAGAAACTGGAACTTATAAGGAAGTTAGAGGCTGGTGCTTCGGTGTCTAGAGATTGTGATGAGTATGGTGTTAAAAAGCAAACAGTTTCGGACATACGCAAGGCTAAGGACAAACTCATTGCATTTTCTTTGAAATATAATGTTGATGCAACTTCTAAATCATCATCTGTTGGTGCAAGGAAGCGTATGAGGGTGGCAAAAGATACAAATCTTGAGGAGGCAGTGACGAAGTGGTTTGTGCAGCAACGATCCTGTGGTAATGTCGTCCGTGGTGTAGAAATACGAGCTGCTGCTGTTAAGCTAGCAAGTAATATGGGCATCGAGAATTTCGAAGCTAGTGACGGGTGGTTATGGCGATTTAGAAATCGCCATGGAATGTGTAATAGAATTACGCATGGTGAAGCTGGTAGTGCACCCACCGAGGACATCGAACCATTCAGGGACAGGCTAAATGACTTAATTAAGAGTGAAGGGCTCCTGATTTCCCAAGTCTATTATGTGGATGAAACTGGGTTGTATTGGCGGTCCCTACCCCGGAATACCCAAGATTTCAAGAATAAAGCCTCCTCACCTGGTCGTAAAGTAAGTAAGGAACGATTTTCGGCATTGTGTTGTGAGGAAGGCAGACGGTATGCACCGTTTAAAGTTAGTGGTGGTGGGGAGGTCAGCACGCCCGCTTATTTTGAAAGACATGATGCACCATCTATCAGTGCATTATTACCACTCCAAGAAATCGTGGTTCAACATGCAAATCTTTAGTGATTGGTTTTTCTCGCATTTCATTCCTGCAATGCAAAAATATCAAGAAGATGTCCTCAAACTTCCTGCTGCTGAGGTGAAGGTGCTACTAATTTTGGACAATGCACCTGCTCACCCAGGTGCTGACAAGCTTGTCAGTAATGATGGTAAAATAAGATGCATGTTCTTGCCACCCAATGTTACCTCCCTGATCCAGCCAATGAATCAGGGTATAATTGTAGCCTGCAAGAGAATATACCAACGAAGATATCTGGACGAAGTTCTTGCGGTTATAGACGAAGAGGAAGATCTTACGGAAGACACACGAGGACAAAGAACTGTTAATAACGTCAAGAACTACAACCTCAAGTCTGCAATATTCAACTTAGCAGCTTCATGGAAGGCACTGAAGACTACTACTCTAGCCAATGCTTGGAAAAAACTTCTGTACAATGTGGAGGTAGAATATGATTTCGAAGGATTCGAGGCAAGGGACTTTCATCATATCCTTAAGAGGGCGGGCAAAAATGATGTCACAGAAGACGACATCAGAAATTGGCTAGAAGACACAGAGGGTGACCCTGGATACCAAGTCTTAACAGAAGAAGACATAGCGGATGAAGTTCTCGTTCGTGACAGCAGAGATAGTGAAGATGAGGAAGACGAAGAACCATTGCCCAAGAAACCCAAACTCTCTGTTATACGAGAATCCCTTGATAATGTCATTTCGTACATTGAATTGTCAGCAGAAACTGATGATATTCAGCATTACTATCAACATATTAGAGCCCTTAGGGAACTCATTATCCAGAGGCAGCATCATCAAGGTAAACAACTGAAACTAGACTCATTCTTCAAGCCAGTTCGTCCCAACCCTGCTGCAGCTGTTGAGCCTGCTGCTGACTCAGGCCATCCTCAGTCACCTCAGCCTTCTACCAGTGGGGGACAAGGACCAGTGGAGCATCATAGCTCTACTGACTCCGAATAACACGTTATCACCCTTACCCCCCACCTCCACCACATCAAGTTCATCTACCAAAGGTAAATGAAATTAACATATTGTAATGTTTTATATAGTGTTACGAGTTGGGGATTTAGAATATAGTTAAAAGTCTACCCAGATCCCAACAGGCAACAACAAAAAAAAAGCAAGACAATCGGACTATAAAAGGGTAGACAAAGGATGCGAGTTTTTGTTGTGTATAATAAAGTACCATAAATTCCTTAACAAAATATTCAGCTTTCTATAATTTACCCTTAACCATACTTAACTTAAACATTAACAGTATATACATATTTATACAACATACAATAATTTGAAGCAAGGTGGATGCGGGGAGGCAATATAAGATTACAAATACTTAAGTGCGGAGCTGAGATGGCTGACGAGTAAGGCCGAGTATTGTAGTAGACGGTAGGTAGTCACTGTGCCGTAGGTTTCCAGGATAGGTGATCCTGTGGTCACTTCCCAGAGTGAACTAAACTCTCATCAAACTGGAGCTTATGAAGAAGACTTGGAGGAGGTGACGCAACAACCAGGATATGGAGAAGGGAAACCCCGGACTGGTAACTAAGAGTAGTCATACTCGGGTTTCGTCCCTAGATGGTGTTGCTCGTGGTGCTAGGTAGGTAGATCAGGACAATAGATGGAGTAGTTCGTAGTGCTGGGTTGGTAGATCAGGACAATTGGTGGCGCGGTTCGTAACACACCCCCCCTCCAAAGACCTCCGTAGCTGCTGCATTTCCATTGGAGCTCGGGATAAGGAGTCCGCAATCATGTTGTCCACCCCCTTTATGTGCCGGACTTGTAGATTATAGGGCTGGGTGAGGAGAGCCCAGTGGAGGATTCGCTGGTTGGAGGTCTTGTTGGTTTGGATGAACGTGAGTGGGTTATGGTCGGTGAAGACTAGGGTTGTTTGTGGGCAAGACTGGAGGTAACATTCAAACTTCTTTATTGCCAACACGAGAGCCAGGGCCTCCTTCTCTATGGTCGAGTAGTTGGTCTGATGTTTTTTCAACTTGGCGGAGTAGTATGCCACAGGGTGAAGGACATCAGTGGTTGGGTCGGGTTGTAGGAGCACAGCCCCAACTCCGACACCGCTAGCGTCGATTTGCAGATGGAAGGGCAAGGTGTAGTCAGGGGGGTGGACTACAGGCTTGGAGGCAAGGAAGGCTTTGAGGCGGTGGAAAGACTGGTCGCACCTCTGGTTCCAGATGTAAGGGACCGCAGAACTGGTAAGGTCTGTGAGGGGTCCGGCCACGCTGGAGAAGTTACTGCAGAACCGACGGTAGTAGCCGCACATCCCCAGGAAGCGCATGAGTTCCTTCCTCGTCCTTGGAGTGGGGAAGGACAAGATGGCTTTAACGTTTGCGTCCTTGGGTCTCACCATACCATGCCCAACGATATGTCCCAGGTAAGTCACTGAGGCCCGGCCAAAAGCAGATTTAGCCAGGTTTATGGTGAATCCAGTCTCTTGCAGTCGTGCCAACAGCATCTCCAAACGCACCAGATGTTCGTCCCAGCCGTCCGACACCACCACCAGGTCATCCAGGTAGGCGAACGTCCCACCTAGGTCCTGAATTAGGTAATTGATGGCCCTCTGGAATGTGGCCGGAGCATTAGAAAAGTCAAACGCCATAACCAAATATTGAAAAAGACCAAATGGAGTTATAAATGCCGAGATTATTTTTGCCCTATCCGTGAGTCCCACTTGATAATATCCTTTCAACAGGTCCACGGTACTGATAAATTTGGCACAGCCTATGCTGTCTATTATATCTTCAATCAAAGGTAAAGGGTAGGAGTCTGAGACAGTGACCTGGTTCACTTTACGATAATCGGTACAGAAACGAAAAGTGCTATCGGGTTTTGGAATGAGAAGGCTAGGTGAAGCCCAGGGGGAGGTACTAGGCTCAGCTAAGTTATGTTTTAACAAAAAGTCTACCTCCTTTTTCATAATCTCTCTTTTTTGTGGATTTAGTCGATAGGCTGATTGCCTAATGGGTTGTACATCATCTGAGATTAGCTTAATATCATGTTTAAGTATACAGTCGGCCCTTCACATACGCGGGTTTAGCATTCACGGATTCGCAAATACGCGGATTGCCCCGCCAGAGGAATATTCTGTACATTGAAGTAATTGAAGTACATTCAAATCGCGCGCCATTCAACTCGCGCGCGGCACTGAACACGGGACACCGACGCTCCCGCAACCTCACACACACACACACACGCATAGCTCTCCCTCACTCAGTCAGTCTCGCTGTAACCACACTTGTGTTGACATCAGCATTGTAGTTGCAAAAATATTACATTTCCGTGAATGTATTATATCAAGCACAGTATGAATAGAATATCACTAATATAAGAGTATTTTAACCGAAAACTACTAAAAAAACGAGTAACATCTCTTGAACATCGGAAGGTTAGGTAAAGTCTCTTGTTTTCGTCATGTATTTTATCCTAATTTACATTGAAATACATCACGTTTCAGCAAAAGTACTATTTATTTCTGAGAATATGGAAATGTAATATTTTGCTGAAATGACGTACGTATTACAGTGGAAAGTGACGAAAGCAATGACTCGCTTTCTTTCGCTCAAAAGATGTTACCGTAATCGCTTTTTGAATGGTTTTCAGTTAAAAAACTGTTGTATTACAATAATATTCTATCCTAATTCACTTGTGATGCAACAGTTTTTTAACTGAAAACCATTCGAAAAGCGATTACGGTAACATCTTTTGAACGAAAGAAAGCGAAAGTCATTGTTTTCGTCACGATTTTGTCCCACATTCCACTGTAATACTTACGTCATTTCAGCAAAAATATTTCATTTCTGTGAATGTAGTATATCAAGCACAGTATGAATATAATATCATTGTAATATAACAGTATTTTAACCGAAAACTATTAAAAAAACGAGTAACATCTCTTGAACATTGGAAGGTTAGGTGAAGTCTTTTGTTTTCGTCATGTATTTTATCCTATTTTACATTGAAATACATCACGTTTCAGCAAAATTACTATTTATTTCCAAGAATATATTCATTCAGGCGCAGTTTAGGTAAAATATACGTGTGATGTAACATTTTTTTAATTGAAAACGATTCGAAAAACACGTACCCTCTAGCCCTGTTCAAGGAGAGGACTGGGAGAAGCTTGTAGTGGAATTCTCCCCTACAAACGCTGTTTGTCGCTGAGTAGGCGACCCCACCAATTCCCCAGTGTATGCCTCGTGGTCTAGGTCAACCAGCGCCGCCATACACCACGGAGCGGGGGTCAACTGCTAAGCCACGCCTACCCCCCCGCTATTTAAGACCTGACCTCGTGGTGACCTGTCCTCTTTCTACCTACAGCCGCAGCCAGCAACACCTCCTCCTCCGCCGCTGCCTGGCGGCCCTCGCTCCTCCTCCGCCTGCCTGGCGGTCCTCTCTCCCGCCGGCGAGCATGGCGACCCACAAGCTGTCCTTCTCTGAGTGTCGTCACCAACCAGCTCTCTCTACATCACGCTTGTAACCATGCTGCCTTCCCAGCACCAAGCTGCATTGTACATCCATACAACATGTATATAGAGAGCACATTGTGAGTTTCCTTTCTCCATTCCATCCTGAGTGTGAACCAAACATCCTGAACCCCACAAATGGTGACTCCCAGAGATTCGCACTCACACAGGATGGAGGAGAAACCGATAACGCTCCCAGTCTTCAAGCAACATGGAAGATTGGCTTATCCACACAGAAGCAGCTCTCATCGGCTCTACAACTACTGTCTCTATACCGCAGGTTAGACACCCTAGAGCAGCTCTGCTACTCTAAGCAGACACCAGCTCCTCTTCCTGCCCCAAGCACCACGTCCTACCGACCCCAGCACACCCGTCCTGCCTCAGACGCCGACCCCGGCCCAGCAGTAACCCCTGCCGCCCCTGATGCGGCCTCTGTTCCTGAGTGCGGACCCACACACCCCTCTTTTCTCCCTCAGGTACTCCCTGCTAATGTCCTGCACCCTGCTGCTGTCGTGGACCCAGCTGCTGTAACGAGCCCTCATCCGCTTCTGCTGACGCAGCCCCTGCTCCTGACCCAGGCCCACACACCCTAGCAGGCACATCTGACGACTCTGTACCTGCCGTGAGGGAAGCACAACATTCATCGCCTCCTCACACCCTTATTCTCCCTCTCTACTCCCACAGATATTGTGTATCTAGACAGTTGTCCCCAGCGACCGGCTCATCCACGCCATCGCCGTTGTGTCACATGAGGCATGCACCGCCCGTTCTGCCTCACATGTGCTATGCAACCCTGCAGACAACAAGTCTCCTACACCGCCTGGAGGGAAGGGGGAGTATTGTAGTGGAATTCTCCCCTACAAATGCTGTTTGTCGCTGCCTAGCCGACCCCACCAATTCCCCAGTGTATGCCTCGTGGTCTAGGTCAACCAGCGCCGCCATACACCACGGAGCGGGGGTCAACTGCTAAGCCACGCCTACCCCCCGCTATTTAAGACCTGACCTCGTGGTGACCTGTCCTCTTTCTACCTACAGCCGCAGCCAGCAACACCTCCTCCTCCGCCGCTGCCTGGCGGCCCTCGCTCCTCCTCCGCCTGCCTGGCGGTCCTCTCTCCTGCCGGCGACCCACAAGCTGTCCTTCTCTGAGCGTCCTCACCAACCAGCTCTCTCTACATCACACTTGTAACCACGCTGCCTTCCCAGCACCAAGCTGCATTGTACATCCAATACAACATGTATATAGAGAGCACATTGTGAGTTTCCTTTCTCCATTCCATCCTGAGTGTGAACCAAACATCCTGAACCCCACAAGCTGTTTGGTGCTGCAGACGATGGCAAGGAAAATGATTTGGATGGATTTTAATGAAAATATTCAGAAATATGGTATGGTAGTATTTATTCAAGTCAATTAGGATAGAATATTATTGTAATAAACAGTAGTGACGATGTGGAGGAGGCGGAGGGATAGAGCGGGGAGGAGGTGACTGGCGGGAGCAGGGACGAGTGGAGATGCCAGCCAGTACATTACGGGTGTATTAATTGTTTTTATAGCTATTTTTGCATTTAATGTTAAATACTGTACATTACATTTCAACAAAACTACCATTTATTTCTGAGAACATGGAAACGTAATATTTTTGCTGAAATGATGTACGTATTACAGTGGAAAGTGACGAAAGCAATGACTTTCGCTTTCTTTCATTCAAAAGATGTTACCGTAATCGCTTTTCGAATGGTTTTCAGTTGTGGGATTATAAGGCTAATGATAGGATAGAATATTATTGTAATACAGTACGAGTACAGTACAACAGTTTTTTAACTGAAAACTATTCGAAAAGCGATTACGGTAAAATATTTTGAACAACGAAAGAAAGCGAAAATCTTTCGTCATGATTTTATCCCACTTCCCTCTATAATATGTACGTCATTCCAGCAAATATATTACATTTCCATATTTATTTCCGAGAATATATTCATTCAGTCACAGTTCAGGTAAAATATACTTGTGATGTAATATTTTAATGAAAATCTAGTATCATAGTTTTCTTTTGTTTCAAATTTAATTAACAAAGATTGATGTTTCAAATGTAATGAACAAAAATTTATGTCCAGTATCTATAAATTAACTTTAATAAATGAATACTTTGTTTTACATCGTCCTGTGCTACCATACCATGGATTTGGCTACTTTGGGCTCGCAAGAGATCTGCCCTGGCAACTGTACCGACACTCACAGCTGGTGGTGTGTTGGTGCATCGTTTCTATTGTTTACTGGTAGTTACTGATAAATATTTTTCAACCTAACGAAACTATAACCCGTTTAGAGGTCGACCCCCAATTTTTGCCAAATAATTTGGTCTTAAAAACTCGAACTACACACAGGTATATACGGTAAATAAGGACATGGGGGACCAGGGATTTTTTTAGGGGGGGGGGGGCAGCAATAGTACACGGATTTTTAACATTCACTGGTATCTCTGTTACCTAACCCCCGCGAATGTTAAGGGCCGACTGTATTGCAAAACCCTGGGAGGTCTGACGTGACTTTAGGAAATGTCGATAATAACTTAGTGAGATCTTTTGCTTGAGATGGATTCAGAACGGAAAAATACTCATCCAAGTTGTTGAGTATGTGACTGTTAGCAGGGAGGGAAGTCTAAATTCTCCAATAGATCCATGTCATCTGTCTCCGGCTCCGGCAAAACCGTATGCAATACAGGTAAGCTTATAGCCTCTGGGATGTCTTCCTCTGACTGCCTGGAGTGGTAAAGTTTCATGAGATTAATGTGAACAAGTTGTGAATCTCTTCTGCGATCAGGAGTATGGACTATATAGTTAAGGAGATAATTTATTAGCATTGATTTGAAAGTTTTGATGGAACTGTTCCAAGCAACCTTGTGATTGTGGGTGGTAAGCCGAAGATGTACAATGGTCAACACTGAGGTCTTTCATCACCTGTTTGAACAAAGATGGATCAGATTGTTGGGCTTTAATGAGCTCATCCTTACTAATGGTCTTAATGTACAGATCTTCTGTGGGTAGGAAGATATTGGAGGTGGTTTTAGATGAAGAGGGCCCATTTCGCACACTCTGTGACCGGGTGACAGCACAAGATGGGAAAAGGTGAGGAGTAGTTTCTTCAAGGTCAGTGGTGGAGTTGACAGGTAAGGGAGAGTCGACTGTCTTTATGTTGGGAACCACTAGATCTCCTGCCAAGTCATTACCCAATAATAAATGAATGCTGCTCACAGGCATTGGATCTTTCCTAATGGCTATTTGCACTTCCCCAGTAATCAAGGGACATTGGAGGTGCACTTTAGCTAAGGGATAGGAAGAATGGGATGAGAGATCTGAAATTAGAACACTCATTAGTAAATGCGGTAGATATATCAGGAATGATGTTAAACAGGAGGATAGATTGTGCTGCGCCCTTATCACGTAGTATACGAATAGGGAAAGAACGAGACCCCTCTATGATTGAAATTTTTCCCTCATAGGTGAATGAAGAGAAGAGATCCTGATGGGGCCTTTCCACATTGGTGGTTGCTTTTGGTTTGGATTTGGGATCCAGGGAACTACTTTTAGCAGTTCGACACTTTGGGTGTTTACAAGACTGGATCGTATGGCCTGGGTTTTTACAGTAAGAACAATAAATCTTGGTTGCATCAGGGGGGGTAGGTGTGGGACCTTTCGACCTACCACTCACGTCCCCACGGTTATCATCAGAGGAGGACCTAACATGCCGGAAAGTACCACGTTCCCTACGGCACAGTGACTCCACCAGCAAGGCGTACGCATCAGCCAGCTCAGCAGCATGTCCTAAATTAACCTCTCCACGCTCCTCCACATGCTTCAAGATGTGAAATGGTATCTTGCTCTTCCACTCCTCCAGGACTACCAAGTTTAACAAATCCTGAGGTGGCCATTAAGAAAACCTAGATAAATTAATAAATGGTCAAAAAGACAAGATAAGTGGATTACCCTAGAAAATATCACGGCAGTGGATAACCAGAAAGTCCCGGAAACTAACCAAGTTATACCTAGGGAAATTACACTTATGAATATTGTTCTTCTGATAAGATCCTTAGATAAGGATAAGAGACTTGAAAGAGGAAGGGCGTATTACGGCATTAATATAAAGATCCGGATTAACAACCTGAGATACTTGAAAGAGGAAGGGCGTATTACGGCATTAATATAAAGATCCGGATTAACAACCCTGAGTAAACAGGAAGGGCATATTACGGCATTAATATAAAGATCCGGATTAACAACCCTGAGATACTTGAAACAGGAAGGGCGTATTACGGCATTTATATAAGGATCCGGATTAACAACCCTTGAGTAAACAGGAAGGGCGTATTACGGCATTAATATAAAGATCCGGATTAACAACCCTTGAGTTACTTGATGATTGACCCCGAATGAGATAATGAGAAGAACAATAATGGAGGCTTTATAATTATGGGGTCCTGGTAGAGTGGGGCGTCCCAAGATATCACTTCACCCTAAACTAGTGACTATGGAACAGCCTACTCTGGAGCGAGGGTACGGCATTAAACAGATCCGGATTGTTCCCTACACTCGATAAGATTTACTACACGACTGCCACGTGTAATAACAGGTAAGCCTTATGACACTTTGAACCTAATATCCTACGTCTGTCACTCTTACTGTACGATAATACCAATATATGCACACACACATGAAGGAAACTTTAAACCACCGTAAAGCAATTGTGAACAGAAGTGACTGGGAGGAATAATTAACAATGAGTAACAAGGGGGTTAAGAAATATGGCACTTAAGGTCGGGTCCTGTCACGGTCGCCATTTGTTACGAGTTGGGGGATTTAGAATATAATTAAAAGTCTACCCAGATCCCAACAGGCAACAAAAAAACAAAAAACAAAGACAATCGGACTATAAAAGGGTAGACAAAGGATGCGAGTTTTTGTTGTGTATAATAAAGTACCATAAATTCCTTAACAAAATATTCAGCTTTCTATAATTTACCCTTAACCATACTTAACCTAAACCTTAACAGTATATACATATTTATACAACATACAATAATTTGAAGCAAGGTGGACGCGGGGAGGCAATATAAGATTACAAATACTTAAGTGCGGAGCTGAGATGGCTGACGAGTAAGGCTGAGTATTGTAGCAGACGGTAGGTAGTCACTGTGCCGTAGGTTTCCAGGATAGGTGATCCTGTGGTCACTTCCCAGAGTGAACTGAACTCTCATCGAACTGGAGCTTATGAAGAAGACTTGGAGGAGGTGACGCAACAACCAGGATATGGAGAAGGGAAACCCCGGACTGGTAACTAAGAGTAGTCATACTCGGGTTTCGTCCCTAGATGGTGTTGCTCGTGGTGCTGGGTAGGTAGATCAGGAGAATAGATGGCGTAGTTCGTAGTGCTGGGTTGGTAGATCAGGACAATTGGTGGCGTGGTTCGTAACAATAGCTAGTTATATGATGTTTACAGTACAGTATTTCCTGTATTTTTGTTACTGTGTATCATGTTCAACGTACAGTGTATAAACGGTACTATATTTCCTAACCTAAATCGGTTAATTCGGACAATCGACTAAAACGGACACCCTCCCCCCCCCTATTAGTCCGAGATATCGAGGGTCGACTGTATATTCCCTCGTCATGAAGGCCAATAATAGCACCTCTCATGTTGTTAGTCTCCCTGATAATTTCTCGCTCCATTTGATGTAAGATCTTATTGATGACTGGCATGGTATTGATGTCCATTTACAACACATAATCTTAATTCGTGTAATATACAATCCGAAGCCTCGGAGGATTCACGTCATTGGAAAGCGTATATATATATATATATATATATATATATATATATATATATATATATATATATATATATATATATATATATATATATATATATATATATATATATATATATATATATATATATATATATATATATATATATATATATATATATATATATATATATATATATATATATTCTTGTTCAAAGGTCGTGGATGCTAATCTACCAACATTTCAGAAACGGGTTGTGTAACATTGCTCGGAAAGCCTCGAATCACATCGACCCTTTGGCTAACGGTACAGAATTTTTTGGGGTGACCGTACACAATGATTATAAAGCAATATGGGAACTCCTCTACCGACGAATGAGTCACGTTCTCGAGGCTTGTTCACGAGTCCAAGTTTAATCCTGTATTTGATTCCCATACGGTATTTACAAACCTGTCAAATACTTTAGCCAATCTGCCCATGAGGATATTGAAATCATTAGCCCACACTATGACGTCATCTAGATAGTTCCTGACCCAATCTTTTTCTGCTAAAGGAGCCAAGACCCTGTTTACTTCCCAAGTAAAAACGGCTGGGCTGGCTGACAAACCAAAAGGTAGGCGTTTGAACTGCCATAAATTATATCCATTACTGAAGGTGGTTATATCTCTACTGTGATGGTCAAGAATTACCTGATAGTAAGCATCTTTCAAATCTAAGGTGGCATAATATTTATTTCCGGCAGCCTTCTCAACTAACTCATCCAATCTTGGCAAAGGTTGTATATCTACTTTCAAGTGTTTGTTGACTGCTCGGAAATCAAGGCACATATGTTTCGATCCATTAGGTTTAGTTACTAACATTATGGGTGATAGCCAGACAGTGGTTGATGGTACAATAATGTCCCTATTTCGCATGTCTCTCATCAATTCTTTAATAGTACTCTTGGCTTTCTCTGGATACCTATATTGAGGTCCTCTTACGGGGTGTTCATGGACCAATGGGATGTTAGCTGGCAAACCCTTAATTGTTCCTATTTCATTTGGACCCAAGACAAACAACGCATCATGATTTATTACCACCTGTTGCAACTGTGTCCGCATGTCCCTATCCAAGTGTGGCCATTGCTGGGTCCTAATTAACTCCTTCAATTTGTCCTGTCTAGTTTCTCCACGCTTCACTTCATCACAGTCTGGTACCATAGAATTTAATACTTCTTGAACTCGTCTAATTTTCTGGACTGGGGAATTTTCCATACCACTACAAAGTATGCATTGAGTTGGGGATTTCACAACATGAGTCAGTATTAAGGGGATTTTGTTAGACCTCTTATCATTTTCTCTGTATGGCCAGGTGATGTGGTGAGCACAGTGGTATTTCTACAGACCGGTCTACCTTACCTAACTCTTCATAAATGTGTGAGATAGTTCCGAGATTATTCCCTTCATCATCAAAGTAACAGAATTCATCATCATTAACTACTTCATATTCGCCTAAAACAGCACCAGGACTCAAACAAACTGGTTGCTCTGAAACGTTACTCATAGGAACATAAACACAGGAATCATCTTGGACTACCACACACATATCCGGTTGTTGCTTCAACCCCCTATGCGTAAATCTGATACTTAAGGTCTGACCTAACCCTACCTTCACTTTAACTGGTCTAATTTGAGAACTGTGCCCGCTTATTATAGTCTTCCTATCAACGTGCAAGTTAGTTAGCTCCTTGGGAGAAGATAAGATCGAAGCATTCGTGAGTTGTTTGACTTTGACAACCGTTCGCAACTTTCCTCCATGACTTGGTTTCCAATAAACTTGTTTATGACCCCCCCCAACTGAACTGATTTTTTTCGTGATGCCACCAAACTCCAAATCTGCCTAAAATGTCTGCTCCCAATAATACATCAGTATCCAACATGCTATCTTCCACTATTACGGCTTGGTGACGGATTCTTTTCCTACGGGACAACTGTACACTGATGACAACAGTGCCTTGGGTCTTAAACTCTTCCCCGTTAATAGCTACATATCTCTGGGTACAAGGCCTAATGGGCCCCACCTTCAAGGCACTCACCAAGCTATCTTTAATGATAGTAGCTTCACTACCCGTATCCACCAACGCTATACAAGTATGTCCACATACAGGTAACTTAATACATGGAGAACTGTGTGGGAACGGTTGTCGTGGTCATTGGTTCGGAGGGGGATTCCTAGCTTGGCGTCCTGGACAAGTGGTAAAATAACTCCTACAGTTCATCCTCAGGTACGCGTAGCATGAACCTGGTCTGGGTCTGGAGGGGCAATTATGTGGGCTATGGTTATCCTTCTTACAATATCCGCACCATTCATTTCCGGTCCAACCTTGAGTGTTAGTTTCCTTCCACCTCGTGTTCTGATCCTGTCTTCCGTCAGTCTCGTTCATATGATAGTCTCCCTGGACTCTATAATTCTCTGGTACTGGTTCCTGGCGGGTCTGTCTAACATGTTGCTGTCCCCTGCCTTGTGATCTCAAATACCATTCTCTACACTTTGTCAACTCGTTCAAAAAGGGGTCTAAGGATATGCCTAACCGGTGGTATCTTCTTAACTCTCTCTGCATTTGCCCTGGCAAGCCCTCATATAATACATCTTTCATAAGCTGATCTTTCCCTTGTATCAATTTAAACTTCCTCTCTTTGGCTGCCAGCTTATACTTCATTCGTTCCACACATCTTTCCGGATCGGCCTCTACATGATATTCTTCTCTAAAAAACTCAGCCCATGCCTTATTCAGGGTATTCTGGCCTGTGTTGAACTTTGTCAAAGCTTGCTTAAGGGTGTTCCAATCCCACATCCCCCTGCTATCCAATTCCTGTAGAACCCTCTGCTCTACGGGACTCTCCATTCTGCTTAGAGCCGCTTCTACCCTATGGTCATCCTGCTTCAGTAACCACTCTACCTGTCTACAAAAAGTTCTAATATTGCTCTCAGAATCCGACCCTGTTAGTTTTTCCAATGATAACGTTCTAACATAACTAAGGTTGAACACGGCTGCTTCCCTATCATCTCTCTTGGCACTGTCCATTAGTTTGGAATGAACCCCTGGATCAACTCTAAAGCTACCTGGGTGTGTGGTGTCGTTCCCTGATTGTGGTACAGAGTGGGCACTTTCTGCCGGTGGGTCAGCTGGGGTTGTGTCCTTACCTATACCGTACTCTAGATCAGTGTCTGGGTTCTTTGCATGCTGGAGTTCTCGTTTTAGTTCCTTAACCTGTCTCTGTAATATTTCTAGCTCTGAGCATGAGGGCCACTACTGCTAATTTTTATGAGGCCTCAAAAAGCAGTAATAATTTTTACTCTCATACTTATTACCATTGGTAGCGTGACGAGAGGATGCTCGTGGGTAGATGTAATGATAGTAACAAGTAATAGGGAAGAAATAACAGTAAATACTGTAGGTAAATAATAGACACAATTATACAAATACAAAATTTATTTAAACATGAATATGAAATTAGGAGAAAGAATTTATTTGTACCAACAGACGAAATCTAGTACTAGGCCCTCAGGCTCAACCTACTCACACCACTACTGGGTGGACATAGTCAATAACACTTCCAACCCTACTGGGTGGACATACTCAATAACACACAACTCTTATAGTCACTTAGCACCATAAAGACCAGGACAACTGCCACTACCACCTTCAGTCGTCAGGAGTGATACTCAAGCAACAGCCATGGGGTCCAGCCACCATGGAGTAATTTCCGACGAACTCTGGAGATCCCAGTGGATTAATCCCACCACACAAATAGCCCTACGGAGTTAGACACTCATCCACCAATGATGGGGGCTGGTAGTGGTGTGTGGCTTGGTGATCCGGGGTCACCTCGCAGGCCGAGCGTTAGGGCCAGACGAGCCAGCTATGGGGGCCATAGGTAGCCTGAAGTGTCTGACGGCCGGGTCTCACGAAGGTAACTGATCCTACTGGACCTCGGACATCTCCCCAGACATAGTGGATACAACCCCCACGCTACAGACACGGCCTAGGCTGCGTTAGGGACCTGTATGGATGAAGGGACGGGCACTCACTAACGGTGACAACAACATCACGTTTCATGGGACGTTAAAGACGTAAATATGACTTCACTCAGAGCATATCAACTACGTTACTGTAACACTTGCACAATCAACTATTAATTGGGTCAAATCACTTAAAGAAGGGCGAATTACAACACAGTGGAATGACATACCTGTATGGATGAAGGGACGGGCACTCACTAACGGTAGAAATGCCCGCGGCGCCCTCACTCAAAATAGGCCAGGGCGTCCACCTACTTCTATTCCGATGAATTAATTTACTGTACACTCTGACGTTGAAACTGAGACTATGAACTCAGTTTCATTCCCTACTATTATCTTCACTAACAATGCTCTGACTCAGCTATCAAAAGCAAAATTAAATTGATTACAAAGGGTTGGATGGCAACAGGTCCCAACATACAGCGTCTGCTACGAAATCCGTGGATTATATTCAAAGTTCCCTATAAACAAAGACGGGGAAACAGAGAAAACGGGGGACGTTTCCACTGGGGGACTCAGAAGGTCTTGTGGACGTTTGAGCGTAATATGAATCCTTAAGGTTTTCAGGTTAGCCGTCATCATCATTATTAATCTCTGACCAGTGCTGATTGCCAGACAGGCCACCATGATAGATGTAGTACACAAAATTGCGCACTGGGAAAGTTTTTATGGCCAGTCAATAGTATGGAGGGTAAACTTAATGAATTGTGAAATTCATTGGAAAATAGTTTGGTGTTAAATAACTGTATTTAGGTATAAGCGAGTGCGAGAATGAAACCAACATGTTCACCTGGCAGTGGTTAACCATACCAGGTAGAGCAGCGTGGTTAGATCTAAGTGGTGTCCTTCCCTGCTTAGTATAGTCGCTTAAGACGTTGCTCTCGGAAGCTTCCTTTAAATGACTATACAAAGAAGTTTCATATTAGTTATTCTAATATGAATCGGTGCTTATTAGCTTCCTCACCAAATCTCAGCAAATATAGTGCTGTTATTTGAAAGTCGTTTACCAAGAAAAATAATTATGCTCGCCAATCCATAGGGTAATTAATGCATACCTTCCTTCCTAACTATACACACCACTGCTTCCATAGGCTGCCCTCAGCCTGTTTGAATGAATTAGGATCATTGAAAAGTTTTGTATATATGGCAACTTATATTCCCAGTGTTTATTTACATCATGCAGTAACGTTTGAGGATGATGGAGAATAAGAAAACATGGACCAGCCATGGCCGGGTTACTGGCTAACCTATACACCATTGTGGTATCGTCATGTCTATTAGTCAATTGCTTTTTAAATATATGACCACCATATTACACCCCTGCAGCATAATCTTTGTGGAATTTGGACAATTCTAAGAATTAAGCACATCTTTTTAATTTCCTTGTCATACTTTGGTTATACAGCTAATGTCATGGATAATCATTAAAACAAATATCAGTACAGGTTGTACCTCTCTAGTCCGGCATTCTGTGGTCCGGAACGATTTTAGTTTGTCCAATAGGTATATAGGCAGCTTTTTTTTTTTTTTTCTACTTATCTGAATTATTATTATTATTACAAGAGTATTAAATTTTTGCCCCTCAGGCCCCAATGTGGGTCAGTGACCTATGCCCGGGTGGGCTAATCCCCATAAAAAACAACAACAAAGCCGCGGGAAATTAAGGTTTGTTTACATCCGGCAGTTCGGCTGCTCTCTCTCTCTCTGCTTGTCTATACAGAGTACAACATTTAACCCTTCAATATATATGAGCAGTAAATAAGTGTTGCTTTCATATTCTTATGTAAAGTAATGACGATATGTTTTCACGTGTGCGCACTTACATACGCGATCTCTCTTTTTTCTTTACCATTATCGTTAGCTACTTCTATCGTTCCATTTATTAACATTAAATAACATTACTTAAAACAACCATATTAATTTTACTCCAGCTTCAACCAAGGTCTTATTTTCTTCAGTTTTATATGTAGAACCAGTCAGTCACTTGTTTTGTAATCAACGAAAACAATGCTGTCTCATTTCCTCGTGTTTTAATATTCTACGTATTATTAATGAATTGTATTGCTCATTTTGCACACATAAACATTAATTCAATCAAAAAGACTTTCAGTAATAAACAGTAATGAATCTTTTGTACATAAGAGAAATGACTCTGTTTACACGATTGTGCACGTCGTCTGAACGTTGGTGGGACGTTCAAACACGTCGAAATTCGAGTTTCCGCCATCAAAATTTTTAAATGTTTTTTTGTGTGTTCAAATAAAAAATGTCGAATTAAAAACTCACGAAATTTGATAAGCTACTGTAGGACATTTAACCCTTCAATATGTCTTCAAAAAGACCATGAAGCAGAGAAAGTGATGCTAGTGCTTCAAAGCCAAGTGACTATCCATCCAGGAAAAGGGTGAATTTCCATGGTCCGGAAATTTCCATGGTCCGGCACCGGTTGTAGTATCTTGCGTTATTTAATGGGAGAATGACAAGTCACATGGTCGGTCTGGATGGGGCGTTTATTCTCTGTTGTTGGTTACAACATGCCTAACACATTTCGTGTTTACACAAGCCTAAACACTTTCTGACTTTGGTAAGAAGTAACATAATATATAATGTATTTTTAATCAATAAAGGCAGCATATAAACATACATATATATAACACTATTTCTCCCTTTCAAAAGAGAGCATGGCTGCTACAAATCCTAAATAAACAAAACTTACAGAATTACATATGGCAGGGAAGAAGAGAATAGAACACAACAAATATAACTTCCTAACTAAACAGTTTTGAAAGGCCTGTTCACAATTCAGATAATTAGAGGTCTAATTTAATTACAGGTCTCCTACTCTGTTTGATCTTCTAGGACTATGCCCTCCATCAAGTTTTACAGGGGTTTCACTTGCACTCTGCGCATTATCAGTGACAGACATATCATCACTACAGTCAGTTGACACAGTGAGTGGATGCTGGGAAACATCATCTTTGACATCATGATGATGATCATCATCTGAAACTGTGTCAAGTTTATCATCATGTCCTGGTGCTACATTCATCTCGTCATGTGCCTGAATGATGTGATCCACATGAACATATCTCAAAGAGTTACCACATTTCACTAAATATGTCCCAGATCCACATACCTTGTCAATGACGCCAGTTATCCACTTTGCATGTACAGTACCATAACCTTTAGCCATATTCCTAACTCTCATGAAGTTTTTAAACTCTGATGATTGGAATGGAGGACCATTGTCAGAAACTACCTCTTCTGGTATTCCATGTTCGGCAAATATTAATCTTAATTCATCAATGGTGCTACCAGCATTAGTACTGTACATGTGCTTAACATCAGTCTGCTTTGAATGACTATCAATTAATACAAGAAATTTGTCTGTTCCCTTATCACAGAAGTCAATGTGTACTCTTTGGAAGGGACGGGTAGGCCATTTCCATGTTTTCAAAGGTGTGCTGGGTGGCATACTCCTAACATTCTGACAAACAGAGCACTCACGTACCATCATTTCTATTTCACCATCCAGTTTAGGCCACCACACAAAACTTCTGGCCAGTGCTTTCATAACACATATACCTGGGTGTTCAAAATGCAGTTCATTCAAAATTTGCCCTCTAAAACACTGTGGAATTAACACTCTCATACCCCACAACACACATCCCTGTTCTACTGATAATTGACATCTCCTTAAATGATACGGTTGAAAGTCTAAGGATGGACAAATCTCTGGCCATCCATTTAGTGTATATTCCAGGACTCTTCCTAATACAACATCTTTCCTAGTTTCATGAGCAATCATTCCAGAGGTGACTGGAAAATCTTCTGCTATCATGGTTACAGCATAAACCTGAGGCTCTACTCCATCATTTGATCCACTACATGGTCCCCAGTGAATGGAAAGTGGCTTATGTGAGTCCTATCTTCAAGAAGGGCGATAGGCACTCCACGAACAACTATAGACCGGTGAGCCTGACCAGCATAATATGTAAAGTACTTGAGAGTATTATCAGAGATGCAGCGATGGAACATCTACTACGAAACAACCTTGTAAAAGATTGCCAGCACGGTTTTATGCCGGGGCGCTCTTGTTTGACACAATTCCTCAAGGTATTGGATATTTGGACCCATATTCTAGAACGGGGTGGTAATATCGACAATATTTACCTAGATTTTGCCAAGGCTTTCGACAGTGTACCCCACGAAAGGCTGAAAATCAAACTGGAAGGGTACGGAATTCGGGGAAATGTCCTAGCGTGGATAGAAGACTTTCTACATGACCGCAAGCAATGTGTGGTGATTAATGGCACGAAATCGTCATCTGTACCTGTAACAAGTGGGGTACCGCAGGGTAGTGTATTGGGCCCGCTGTTGTTTGTTTGTTTCATAAATGATATGCCTGACGTTGTACACTCTTCCATACAAATGTTTGCCGATGACGCCAAGTTATTTCGGGAAATTAAGAACCAAGCGGACTGTGAAGAGCTGCAGAAGGACCTCTGTGGGCTCCAGGAATGGTCGAAGGAATGGCTGCTGAGATTCAATATCACGAAGTGTAAGAGGATGCACCTGGGGCATACCAACGGTAAGGAGGCGTACCATATGTCCCAACGGGATGAAGAAAATGTACTAGTTGAGACTGTGTGTGAGAAGGACCTAGGTGTGTATGTTGACAATGAGCTGAAGTTCTCGGGCCATTGTGAGAAGAAGGTAAATCAGGCAAATAAATTATTGGGTCTTATAAGAAGGTCGTTCAGATATCTAGACGGTCCGTCCCTCGTGACGATCTTCAGGAGTGAAGTGCTTCCCCATCAGGAGTACTGTCACCCCATCTGGTCCCTGAGATATGCTAGGGACTGTCAGTTGGTTGAAAATGTTCAAAGGAGGGCCACCAAACTGGTGCCTGCACTTCGGCATCTCAGCTACCCTGAGAGATTGGAGCGCCTGAACTTGCCTAGCTTATACTACAGACGGGCAAGGGGGGGACCTAGTTGAGGTTTATAAGCATCTCAGGGGGCACTACTCAGTTGAGTGTCCTTACTTGGAGCTGGCGGACGCTCGCCCCACAAGGGGTCACAGCTCAAGATTGAAGAAGCCGCAAGTCCGGAAAACCGTGAGGGCAAACTTTTTCGGAGTGAGGGTTGTAAACTCTTGGAACAATCTACCAGAAAGTGTTGTGACGGCACCGAGTGTGAGCTCTTTCAAGAGAAGACTTGACCAACACTGGAGCGGGTTCAGGTACATTCAGGAGCCGGTGCATGCCCAGTATTTGCCAACAGTGCGTGACAGATACGTGACCGATCGCCCGGGCGGCTAGCGAGCCGACCTTTTGGTGAAGAATATAAAGGAAAAGAGACGTGACCGATCGCCCAAGCGGCTAACAAGCCGATCAGTGGCGAAGAGGATAAAAGTAAAAGTAAAAATCACAAGCAAGCTTTAGTGTTCTACTGGTATCAGTGGACCAAAACATCAGTACTAGACAGAGCAGCTTTACAATCTTCAAATGACTTCTGAGTTGCACTGTTCCATTTCCATGGTATCCCTTTCTTTAATAGTTCATGCAGAGGGGCTAAAACTGATGAAAGTCCACTCAAGAACCTTGAATAATACTGTATCATACCTAGGAAAGCTTTCAATTCACTGACTTTTTTTGGAGCAGGTAAATTTACTATGGCTCCTACTTTATCTTCTACAGGTCTCAGCCCTTCTGCATTCACTTTGTAGCCAAGATAAGTTACTTCTTTAGCTAGGAATGAACATTTGCTCTTGTTGAGCCTGACATTGTGTGCCAACAATCTTTCGAATACTGTGGCTAGGGTTTTGACATGATTTTGGATGTCACTGTCAACAATAAGGACATCATCCTGAAAACATAACACATTGGGAAGACCCACAAGAATTTTGTCCATGATGCACTGAAATAACTTTGGTGCACTCTTAACACCATAAGGCAACCTTTTGAACTTATACAATCCTTTATGAGTGTTGATGGTAAGGTACTGTTGACTTTTAGCATCAACAGAGACCTGAGCATATGCTTGGGACAAGTCTAACTTCGTGAAAATGGTTCCACCTGTTAGTGCAGCAAACAAATCTTGAGATGTGGGTAAGGGATATTGCTCATCCTCAACAGCTTGATTAATGGTAACTTTATAATCACCACATAGTCTAACAGATTTATCAGCTTTAGGTACAATTACTATTGGAGCAGCCCAATTACTCTTGGCGGTTTTCACAATAATTCCCTCACTCACAAGTCTGTCTAATTCCTTCTCAACCTCACCTTTCAATGCATAAGGAACAGGTCTGGACTTAGCATATATGGGTGTAACATCTTTGTCAATGGTGATATGAGCTTCATAACCCTTTATACCGTCCTGTCCATTTACAAATAAAATCTTGTATTTTTCAAGCAATTTCTCAAGACCTGGAATACTGTTACACATTCTAACACTAAATATTTCCTTCCAGTCCATCTCAAGTTCACACAACCAGTTCTTACCTAACAAAGTTGGTCTATTCACATAACTAGCTATAATTAATGGCAACTTTAAATTCTGATTTTTTTACTTTACCTCACACTCTAATTTACCTTCTGTGTTCAAAATCTCTCCAGTGTAAGTTCTCAACTTGACACCTGAGTCTTCTAAAGGCACATGCGCAAATAGTTTCTCATACATATCTTTACTCATTATGGAGAAATCAGCTGCAGTATCCATTTCCATGGTTACAGGTGTGTCATTAATACACAAGTCCACATTATACCTATGTTTAACTTTCTCTTCATGACTGGTGTAAATAGTAAACACATGGGCACTCTCATCATTATCAGATCCAAAATTACTAACACTCTCATGAACACTGTTTTTCATTTCCTTCTCTCCACCTTCAACGGCATATACTCTACCTTTATCACTTCTACAGGCAGGAGCAATATGTCCAATACGT
>NW_024710723.1:0-7924 GCF_018991925.1 Homarus americanus | reverse complement strand
GCGGTTGGAAGAGGGGGGGAGGCAAGGTGGGGTACTTTGATTGACAGATAGTGTCGAAGATTATTTTTTTTTTTATTAACTGAAGATATTTGTTTTAGCTCATAAAATTCATACAAATTACCCGGTCAGAATATAATTTACATTGCTGGAATTCTTATAATTTGGTGATCATTTTGAATATAAACATCATATTTTTGCATTAGACATACAAATTTTAGATAAAAATTTTTCTCAAATTAACTATGTTATCTTTTGTGCAAAATATATGACATTTATATTCAAAATATTCCTGGTCTTACAAGGAATCCAGCAATGTCAATTGTATTATCCTAACTTTAGTTTGAGGTATTATTTATTAAAATTTAGTGGTTTTCCCCAAAAATTTCTCAGAGAGGGAAGAGCCAGCAGTGTAGTGTGAGAAGAGGGGGAGGGAGTTGAGTCCATTATTTGAATGGACATTAACTTGGCGACTGTATTTCTCTATTTCTCTTAAGTATTAATTGTGTGCATGTACCATCATAAAATTAAGATGTTATTTTACTACAACATAGTTATGTGTCTTCAAAAAGTGGAGTTTGGGGGTCGGGCCGGTTTCTATTGGAATTAATCCCATATGTTCTGTTGTTCACTTAACGCAGATTTCACTTTAACGCGGACCTCTGGGTTCACCTGGATTGCTAAGTGGGGGTACAACTGTATGTATATATATATATATATATATATATATATATATATATATATATATATATATATATATACATCCCACACACACACATATATGTATATATATATATATATATATATATAGTATATATATATATATATATATATATATATATATATATATATATATATATATATATATATATATATATATATATATATATATATATATATATATACACACACACACACACAGTTGTACCCCGCTTAACGCGGTTTCACTTAACGCGATTTCTCATATACGCGGTGCCTCGCCAGAACCGAACTTTCACTTAACGTGGTTCATCTACTCATATACGCGGTGTTACGGACCCCTCCACCAATTGTCATGATCTACCTACCCAGCACTATGAACCACGCCATCTATTGTCCTGATCTACCTACCCAGCACCACGAGCAACTCCATCTAGGGACGAGACACGAGTATGACTCGTCTTAGTTACCACTCCGGGGTTTCCCTTCTCCATATCCTGGTTGTTGCGTCACTTCCTCCAAGTCTTCTTTGTCAGCTCGAGTTCGAGGAGAGAGCACTTCACTCTGGGAAGTGACCACAGGATCACCTATCCTGGAAACCTACGGCACAGTGACTACCTACCGTCTTCTACAATACTCAGCCTTGCTCGTCAGCCATCTCAGCTCCGCACTTAAGTATTTGTAATCTTGTATTGCCTCCCCCACGTCCACTTGCTTCAAATTATTGTATGCTGTATAAATATGTATATACTGTTAATGTTTAGGTTAAGTATGGTTAAGGGTAAATTATAGAAAGCTGATTATTTTGTTAAGGAATTCATGGTACTTTATTATACACCACAAAAACTCGCATCCTTTGTCTACCCTTTTATAGTCCGATTGTCTTTGTTTTTTTTTTTTTTTGCCTGTTGGGATCTGGGTAGACTTTTAACTATATTCTAAATCCCCAACTCGTAACAGCAGGAAGCGATGCGGGCACGATGCGCACAAGGTCGCCCAGTCATCAAAACATTACCGAGTTCTTCACCCGCCACCCATCACAGCCGGCCCAAGTCAGTGATAGTGATAATTATAGTGAGGAAATGGACTTATATGGACTTTGAGGGGTTTGACAAAGAGGCCCTGCAAGCCTCTGTGGTGGATAGTGATACAATTGATACAAGTGAGGGCCAATAATCTGCCCTCTGCCTCGGAACCAGCCCCACATCCCCGTGTGCCCAGCCTTCTTTTCTACTAATGTAAGTGTTAAAAAACCTAATATTATTGATATTTCTCTTAATTATTAATTGTGTGTGCATACCATCATAAAGTTAAGATAATATTTTCACTACAACATAGTTGTGTGTCGTCAAAAAGTGGAGTTTGGGGGTCGGGCCAGTCTCTATTGAAATTAATACCATAAGTTCTGTTATTCACTTAACGCGGTTTTCACTTAACGTGGTACCCTGTGGGTTCAATTGACCGCGTTAAGCGGAGTACTACTGTATATATATATATATATACAGTTGGTCCTCACATTAAGCGGTCCCGCATTCCGCGTTTCACCGTTAACGCGGTGCCTTGCCAGAACCTAACATTCTCACATTCTGCGGTCGCGAACGCCATTACGCGGAGAGTGTCCGGCGCGACGCTATTTTTAGATTTTCCCCACGCGCCACCCGCCTGCCTGCCTCTCCCTCCTCCTCCCTCCGCTTGGGCAAGCGGCGCGGTAAGGTTGCGCAGTGTGTCTTTGTTGCGTTATCACTGACGTCATATGACGTACAAGACCTGTGATTGGCCATGCATCCCTACTCTCCTCTGCTGCTAGCTGTAATTGGCTTAAAGTATTATGACGTGTCCACCCGGGGGAGGGAGGGAGGGAGGAAAGACGACGCTTGACCTAGCCGCGACAGTTTCATCCCTCAAGGCCACTTCGTGTTAACGCGCATCCATTGTTCCGTAAAATGGCTTCCGCCGGACCACCACCCCCAGAGAAAAACCTTTCCTTACCTGGACCCAGCGGCACTAAACCAAAGAAGACACGACGTTCCTTAAGCTACGAGGTGAAGTATACCATCATCCAAGAGTTGGAGAAAGGAACAAGGCAGGTTGATTTGGCGCGCCAGCATGGCGTGAACGAATCTACGATCCGGATTATAAAGAAGGATTCAGCCAAGATAAAGGAGCACATGAAGATCACAAAGTCTACAGGTGCTTCTATGATCAAGTATTTTCACAACCAGGTGCTTCTCAAGACAGAAATATTACTTGTGAGGTATTTGGTGCGTCAGGCGCGACGGAACATGGCGGTCGACACGCGCTCTGTGAAGGACTACGCACGTGAACTGTACATGGCAGTGGCACGAAAGATGGGAATTACAGAGCCCAAACCCTTTACTGCTTCCTCTAGGTGGTTACAGAGGTTTAAGATCCGGAACAAGATCACCAATATAAACATTGGTGGTGAAGAAGCGAGTGCTGATCGTGCTGCGGCTCGGGAATTTCCTCTGTTTTTACGTGAGATTATGGAGGAAGGACAGTACAGTGACGACCAGGTGTTTAACATGGACGAATCTGGTCTTTTCTGGAGAAAACTACCTTCCAAGTCCTACATTGTGAAGAATGCCAGCAGGATTCGGGGCCGGAAAATGCAGAAGGAACGCATCACCGTCCTGTTTGCCACCAATGCCTCCGGTACCTGTAAGCTCAAGTTATCGGTGATCCACACAACCCGCAAGCCGCACGCCTACAAAACCATGGACATGACCAAGCTAAATGTCCACTGGCTGACAGCACGTAAGGCATGGATGTTCTCTACACTGTCCCTCTCCTGGTTTGATGACTGTTTTGTTCCCGATGTAAAAAAATTCTGTGAGCAACAGAATGTCCCATTTAATATTTTGTTGCTGCTGGACAACGCACCAGGACACTCGCCCCAACTGTTAGATCGTCACCCCAACGTAAAAGTGGTCTTCCTTCCTCCCAACACTACGTCTTTAATCCAGCCCATGGACCAGGAGTTGATTTGCAATGTGAAAGCTGCATTCTCAACAAAAAAATTCCAGCTCCTGAACGACTACACCAACACCAGGGAAGAGTTGCGTGACCTGAGTGACACCACCACCGATAGCAGAGCGACGAAGATGAGGAACAACGGTTAGAACAGCAAAAAATACTCTTCAAACAATTCTGGAGAGTATTTAACATCAAGAAAGCTGTGGACATCTTGGTGGAGTCATGGGATCAGCTGTCTATTGCTACAATTCGTCACGCATGGAGACATGTGTTGCATGGAATACCAGGTGAGAGGAGGAGTCAATCTGTGACTGGTGAGGTTCAGAATGTTGCAGTAGCAGTGGACCTTGCCAGAGAAGCTGCGCAGACTGTTACAGTTCCAGGCTTCTCCGAGACCACCAACGACGACATCCTGGAGGTGATCAGAGATCCTGAAGTGACTGCTGACGAGATGATGGAAGAAGAACACGTCAGTGAAGAGGAGGAAGAAGGTGCGTCAGTCTCCGAAGAACACAGTTTAAGTCATAGTGATATTAAGGGTGCCATGGAGTGTGCAGAGAAGATGAAGTCCTTCCTTTCCCGCGACAATGACGATGACCGCTATGAAGTCTTCCATAACCGGCTGGTGCAGGCTATGGAGCCGTACATCAAGGTGTATCACGACAACATCAACGCCAGCCGTCAGCAAAGCATAACAGATTTCTTCACCCGCAACCCACCACAGCCAGCCCAAGCCAGTGATAGTGACAGTGAAGTTGACTTTGAGGGATTTGTCAGGGAAGCCCTGACAACTGTGACAGTGATGATGATTCACCTAGTAATGGTGATTCACCTGAGGGCCAGTAATCTGCCCTCTGCCTCGGAACCAGCCTCCATCCCCGTATGCCGACCCATCTCTTCTACTACCGTAAGTGTTCCACCTAACTTTTAGTTTTTCTAACCTAACCTTTATTTTTCCTATGTTAACCTTTATTTTTCCTAACCTAACCTCTTCTATATTACTTGTTTTTTCATACCATCATAAAGTTAAGATAAAATTTTTACTACAACATAGTTGTGTGTCGGCAAAAAGTGGAGTTTGGGGATCGGCCCGGACTCCATTTCAATTAATCCCATATGTTATGTTATTCACTTTACGCGTTTCTCACTTTACCCGGGACCCTCCGGGTTACATTAACCGCGTAAAGTGAGGGTTAACTGTATATATACAGTAGAAGTCCAAAAATCCGGACTGCTTGGGGATTGGGCCGGTCCAGATTTTCGGATTTTCCGGATTCTCGGGCAGTACTTTTAAAATTCAAATTTAATGAAGAATAAAGAAGAAATGAACAGGTACATTTTGATAGTTTATTCATTTGCAAATATAGCATGCTTCATTTATCAAAACGAGCAGTTTTAATGAAAAAGCTGTGAATTCTAAATTTTATTCTTTGCCTTTTATATATCATAAATTGTAGACTTTCCAATGTCATATGTTTCCATTAGAACAGTATTGCTCACACCACGATCTAGTTTCTTAATTATTTCAAGTTTGTCACTCAATTTCAATGTGTTCTTCTTTCTCTTCACACAACGAAGTTTATCTACTTTAGGAGCCATTATTATGGGCTTGTACAGTACTCTGTAAATGGAAAGAGTAGGACTCAAAATATTGTTATATTACAATGGTATTCTATTCATACTGTGCTTGATATAATGCATTCACGGAAATGTAATATTTTTGCTGAAATGACGTACGTATTACAGTGGAAAGTGGGATAAAATCGTGACGAAAACAATGACTTTCGCTTTCTTTCGTTCAAAGATGTTACCGTAATCGCTTTTCGAATGGTTTTCTGTTAAAAAACTGTTGTATTACGATAATATTCTATCCTAATTGACTTGAATAAATACTACGATACCATACTTCTGAATATTTTCATTAAAATCCATCAAAATCATTTTCCTTGTCATCATCTGCAGCACCAAACAGCTTCTCCCAGTCCTCTCCTTGAACAGGGCTAGAGGGTACGTGTTTTTCGAATCGTTTTCAGTTAAAAAATTATTACATCACACGTATATTTTACCTAAACTGCGCCTGAATGAATATATTCTCGGAAATAAATAGTAGTTTTGCTGAAACGTGATGTATTTCAATGTAAAATAGGATAAAATACATGACGGAAACAAAAGACTTTACCTAAGCTTCCGATGTTCTTGAGATGTTACTCGTTTTTTTAATAGTTTTCAGTTAAAATTCTGTTATATTTCAATGATATTCTATTCATACTGTGCTTGATATAATACATTCACGGAAATGTAATATTTTTGCTGAAATTACGTACATATTAAAGTGGAAAGTGGGATAAAATCGTGACGAAAACAATGACCTTCGCTTTCTTTCGTTCAAAAGATGTTACCGTAATCGCTTTTCGAATGGTTTAGTTAAACAACTGTTGTATTACAATAATATTCCCTCCTAATTGACTTGAATAAATACTTGAATGGAAATCTACAATATTTTTGTTGAAACTACACGCGTTTCAGTGTAAATGGTAAGCAATTTGCCTTCGGCACTCGTGTTTCAGTTTATAGGATGTAGAGCGTTTTTACTGAAGGTTTTGTTGTTCCCTTACCCTCAAAAACGTGGGTCGAACTATAAACGAGGAATATCATAAATTAACGATTTCTTGGTCAAAAAATCAGGGTCGACCGATAAACGAGGGGGGGGGGTTATAGATGAATACTGTATATACGGTATGTTGTCACAGTTTGATTGCTCGTTTTAAAGTGGCGACCACGTGGTCACTTGTTGTCGCTGTGCAGCTGTGGCGCTCACGCATGCGCACATACACACAAAAGCCCGCTAAAAAAAAAAAAAATAAATAATAATAATTAGTTTTCCAAAAGTCCGGATTCTCGGGTGGTCCGGATTTCTGGCATCCGGATTTTTGGACTCTACCTAATGTCTCATTTAGGAGAAAATCTCTTAATTTTTTTTTTTAAAATACTCTCTATAAAAAATAAAATTACTTTATTTTGGCATTTTATCATATTATTTATCAATTTTATACATTAGTACGACCACCACCCAATAAATTTAATTCTGTTTTTGTTGTTGAAAGTTAAGCAAAATAGGCACATTCATGAGAGAGATTTGAGTGTCATAAGTGGTAGAAAGTTAGCCCTAAAGCCCTTATCAGTAGAACTAAAATCGTCTGCAATCCTTTATATATTCTGTATTCTTTAAAATTAAATTTGATCATAAAAGCCGTGTTCTCTAAAACCAGTCTTTGTGATATAGTGTAGTCCAGAATGCGACGTTTAGCTTTATACCTAGGTATGTAAATGCCTAGCATTAACTCGCCAGGCCAACATTCAGGCAATTAAAGCATCTAATAATTACTTAAATACGTAATATTAGGAGGACACGTCGCTACCTGGCATTTAATTGCAATTCTCATAACCCCCCTCCCGCACACACGCATTTCTAACGCCATCTCTTGCCCTAGAGCAAGCAGTAAACAAATGTCAACTCTCGGGGGGTGGAGATGGGTGGGACGTCGACGTCGTATTCTGGCCTTTATCGCAAAAACTGTTTTTTAGAAAAAAAAAAAAAAAGTCTTTTTGTTCAATCCACAGTGCGACGTCTAGTTTTGATTACCCGAGCAGAAGGTGGAGAGGGAGGTGACATTGCGTCACGATTATAATTATAAACTTTTTGGAATATTTTTCAATATTAGGAACATTCACCGGAAAGGTAAAATGTTAATTTACAAATCCCAATTAGGATACTCACTTTATTCTGATAGGGAAAAAGAAGGTCCTGGTTGTGGAGATTAACTAGATGGGGGAGGGGACCCCAGTACTACCACATGTGAAGCATCTTTCAGAGTTAGATGAAGATAGCTGTTTTGAAAGGTTTTTGAAAGGTTTTTGAAGATTTCCAAAAGCCCACTTCTTTGATCTGACTGAGGCTCATATGCCGCAGAAAGACCACAAACCCTGCATATTTCCAGGTGTCATGTGCCAAAAAAATTTTGCTGGGGTCTGCTTGACTCACTAACTGAAATAAGGATTTTGTCATTTGACTAGGAGACAATTTCTTACTATCCTGTGATGAGAATACATAGGGACCTCGATTAGAGAATCTGGTTAACATTCTTGGAGATTCTTAACTGGGCACAACATATGAGGAACCCTTGTCCCATCCATTAGCCATTTTATCCTGATAGGTTTAGCTTGAAAATCCTCC
>NW_024710722.1:0-2358 GCF_018991925.1 Homarus americanus | reverse complement strand
GGAGAGGGACCTTGTGTACGGGTGGAGAGGGACCTTGTGTACGGGTGGAGAGGGACCTGGTGTACGGGTGGAGAGGGACCTGGTGTACGTTAGTGATGAACACGGCGAAAGATTTCATCAAGATATCGCCATAATGGAGAGCAGATATCAGGGACAATTCAGTCCTAACATGATGGGCGACTATTGCTGGACACTGCAACGAGAAGAGAGCAAGCTGTACAAGAGAAAGAGTAAAGTTCAGAAGCACTTTTAGAACTTCATATTTTGTCATTATAAAGGATTTGAACTTATGTTTTTTGGTACAATTTTTTATGAGCTTATCTGTGATAGGTTTAAAATTGTATCTTGCATGACGCGATAATGTTACTATATTTACTATTTTTTTTATTCTTTAAGAAAGTAGGTCTGATGGTAGAATGAAACATTCAATTAATATTCATTAATATGAAATTAGTCATGAAAGCACAGTCACATGAGATAATCTCATCTTTTGCACGACACGTGATGGAATATTAAATATTTGTACCTATTGATTTTTTTATAAAACCTGGTCTGATAGAACAAAACAAATATCAGATTCGAATTCAGCAATATGAAATTAGTTGTGTGAGCATGATCTCATATGTGAACCATTTTGGCTGTTGACCAGTGTAATTGATTCAAGAAATTTCCCCATTACTGACGTCAAACTGATCGGCCGGTAATTTGACGCTGATGCTCTGTCTCCCTTTCTGAATATGGGTACTACATTTGCCTGATTCCACAAGTCTGGCACAACTCCCGTGTCTAATGATTTTGTAAATAAGTTTACGAGGGGTCCGCTAATCTGTTCCCTACACTCTTTCAAGACTCGAGGAAAAATTTCATCCGGCCCTGGCAGATGACTTTTATGTGGCTTTCTTGTGTGTGTGTGTGTGTGTGTGTGTGTGTGTGTGTGTGTGTGTGTGTGTGTGTGTGTGTGTGTGCGAGGAAGTCATGTTGGGAATGAATTATCTCTTGACTTCTCTTTTCCTGTATTACTTTGTCTATCATTTTCTCTTCGGTCGTTCTTCTAGTTCGGTTATATAGTTGCTCGCAATGAGAGAGAGAGAGAGAGAGAGAGAGAGGAGAGGATCAGACCAACACCACCTCACTTGATACAGCCAATAAAAGCGTTGATTAAATTCCAACTGGAATATTCCCCACTACAGGCCAACTACCTCCTTCCCCACTCCCCACTACCCTCCCTTCCCCACTCCCCACTTACTTCCCCTTCCCACACCCACTAATTCTCCCCACTACTCCCCCCTTCCCCCACCACCGGTCACATCACCTGTTGAAAGAAGCACAATTGTCTGTTGGCATTAATTAACATTTATTTTTCGTGGATTGTCGTCGATAATTTGTGATAAATGTTTTTTTTTATAATATTTATGAAATGTTTAGTGAGGCGTTGTAAATTAAGGCTATATTGACTTGTGTAGCAACTCTGGCGTCAGGAGGTAAACACAGCTTCTGTTGCTCTTATTGGCTGTTTTGTTTATGACGTCAGGAGAAGAACATGTCCTCTTTTGTTCTTATTGGTTTTAGGAAATGTAGTGTATATGACGTCATGAGATAAATACGATTCTTTAGCCTCCTATTGGTTGTAGTGTTATATTTATGACGTCATATTTGTTACCTATGTTGTTATTGGTTGGCGATATGGTCTACACATGACCTCACAGTATAATCAAATCAAATAATTGTTTTATCATTTTGGGTGTCAACCTGCCTACTTCTGACGTCAAAATATAAACACGTGCATCAGTGTTCTTACTGGCTGGAACTGCTTGACTACTTATGACACCATCAGATTACCACATCTACCATTATTCCAATTGGCTTTACCAAATGGTGTACTCATGACGTCACCAGATAATCCCGCCCATCTCTGATTTTATTGGCTGCATGAAAATAGGCCAGGTGATGACGTCAGCAGAGTAGCACCGCCCACCTCGCCCACAAGACCACAAACACCCGCCTGTTAAATATAAACAAACCCGGGGTTGGCTTCCCACATTTTTCAGTATATTTTGTAAACAGACGAGAGAGGTTGCCGACGGTGAGATTTGTTGCAAACGAGTATCGCCATTACGGTCCAGGGGTCGACTACCTCACACAGGATTTAGGGCCATATGGACGCCCCAGCACCTCCATGTGTATAATAATGCGAGTCATACAGTGCTAACCAACACGGTGATCACTACGTCGAGTTTCTGAGGTGAGGCTGCCAGGTTCTCGACCCTACTGGTGCCTTACAGGAGCTTGCATATATTAAACACGTGTGTATATATGCAGATCTTCATGTGTGTAGACAATGCTATTACACACACACAC
>NW_024710721.1:0-78002 GCF_018991925.1 Homarus americanus | reverse complement strand
TTCATGCCATTGTGGAGTTGCCTCACAATGGCAATGAATTTTGGTGTGCAACCAAAACGGTTTAGGGTCCACCAGAGGGCTTCCCTGTTGACCGAGTCGAAAGCGTTGGTGAGGTCGATGAAAGCCATTTACAGGTCACGACGCTGTTCTTTGCAATTTTCATGCATCTGGCGGGCAGCAAAAATCATGTCAGTGGTGCCATGTGATGGTCTAAAACCACATTGAGATTCTGGGAAAAAGTTTTCCGCCTCAGGAAGGAGTCTGTTTAGGAGGACTCGGGCGATAATCTTGCCAGCTATGGAGAGCAGCGAGACCCCACGGTAGTTTCCATAGTCTGACTGGTCTCCCTTGTTCTTATATATATTGACAATGGAGGCGTCTTTGAGAACTTGGGGGCTTTCCTCCTTTTCCAATATATTCTCCAGGATTCCATCAGGTCCTGAGGCTTTGTTATTTTTATTTCTTTGATGGCAGTAGGTACCTCATCCAGGGATGGAGAATAGCTAAGGTGGGCCAACTCTGGATGCTGAGGGACCTGCTGGGTTGTCAGGACATCCACATTGGTGATTCGGTTGAGCAATGAATGGTAGTGCTCTTTCCATCGCTGAAGGAAGCCTTCGTCATCTTTAATTATAAAACTATCGTCAGATGAGCGGAAGGGAGCTGTGCCACGAGTGATTGACCCATAAAATGTTTAATGGAATTGAAAAATTCACGCATCCTGTGCTGAGCTGCATTTTTTTGTATTTCACATGCTTTATTTTTAAGCTAGTCATTCTGTAGATTCTTTAGTTCCCGCTGGGCAGCCACTTTTTTCTTGCGGAAGGTATCAGCTTTGGACCGAGACTGAGGGCTGTTTTTCCAGTCAGCAAAAGCAGCTCGTTTATCATGGATGAGCATTTTGATTGCCGGGTCATTTTCATCAAACCTGTCCTGGTGTATTCTTTAGATCTGGGCGAGGGTCTCTCTGCAGGTTTTTGTCATAAGAGTGTTGAGAGTATCCCATTCGGCACTGGGATTCGCGTTGTTTGCTGTTGGGTTGTTTATAAGCTCATATTCGAGCTGCTCTCTGAAAGCATGTGCTACCACTGGATCCTCCAGACGCTTAATATTAAAACCTATTCTGTAGGCTTGCTGCCTTCGCCCTTTTGGAGCTACGTGAAGTGAGAGCTTGGCTCTGACAAGTCGATGATTAGTGTCACAGTGGTCTGAGCCACGCATGGCACTGGTGATGAGGACATCTCGGCGATATCTTTCTCTGCAAATGATGTAGTCAATGAGATGCCAGTGTTTGGATCGTGGATGTTGCCACGAACCCTTGAGCTTGTCGGCTTGCCGAAACAAGGTATTGGTGATAATGAGGTTGTGTGCAGCATACTTGCAAAGGAAGAGTAGGCCGTTAGGATTACATTTCGCTAGTCCATTTATTCTTATGGTTCCCTGCCAAATGTTATAATCTCTGCCAACTCTGGCATTGAAGTCACCAAAGAGCACAACCTTGTCTTCTCTGGTGATAGAGGTTAACACTCTGTTGACGTCGGCGTAAAAGGCCTCCTTGAGGTCATCCTCTGCATCCAGTGTTCGGGCGTATGCACTGATGAAAAGGCATGACTTGAGTGATTCAGTGGAACTCGAAGCGTCATGAGGCGCTCGTTGAACCCAATAGGTATTTCAATTAACCTGTATTGGATGCGTTGGCGGATGGCAGAGCCAACTCCATAAAAATTAATGCGGTTTCTCTCCGCAGCAGCCTGACCCTTCCGGAAGAAGGTATAGCTAGACACCCGATCTGTGAGTTGGCCCTCCTCTGGGAGCCGGGACTCACTAATGGTTGCTATGTAGATGTTATACCTAGCCAGCTCTTTTGCCACAAGGGCAGTTCTTCATTCAGGACGCTCATTTGTGCTAGTATCCAGAAGGGTCCTGACATTCCATGCAGCGACCATAAAAGGCTGTATGGTTTGCTTTTGTTTGGATCTGTGAATTTGATTGTTTTCGACCGCATAAGGATGACCTTACTGGGTGCAGTTGCCCAGTCAAGTTGGGTTTTTAGGCAGGCTATGTTTAGGGGACCTTTTCGTGCCCCCTCCTCCTGAGGGGGGGAGCAGAGTGGCTCCTTGAAAGGGCTGCTCAGTCCCATAGACAGGACCGGATTGCATTGTTTACTAGATCCCAGTGCATAAACGACCATCTAATCTGTACGACCCATGTGCAGGGTTGTGACTAGAGACTCCCAGCAATCATCTCTGCCTGTCGCCGTCGCCACTCGTCCGTCGCCATAGGACTTTTGGGGTATAGCCGTTTTGATGATGATGAGAGGTATGATGAGCTGGATGATGGCTGTGTGTGAGTTGATTTATGTGGCGAGGCAGGGGAGCAGGCTGCATCCACACATCTTGGCTCCCCCTTTTCCTGATCCAGTGGTAGAAGTGTTGCAACAACTGGGGAGAGGGAGAGTTCCAATGGACTACCGATTACCCAGTTTGCTGGGTTTCGCCTTAGTACCCTGTTCTACAGGAATTGTCTTCGTCCGCCGGTGTAGTCGTTGGGTTTCCATGGTGTTCACCTCTTCCGCCTATAACGCCGTTGGGGTCTTGTTGGAGCTCTGTAAGCATGTCTGCCTGATGCGGGGCTCCTCCGCAGATTTTTCGTTTGGGGTTCACTCCCTTAGCCTTATACCTACCAAGGTTCCGCAAGGAAGCAGGACAATAGCTGGTAGGCGCCAAAACTTGTTCACATGCCTGTGGGCCTATGCGCCGTTCCTCTGGGGCCCATTGCTACTCCGAGATCCCCTGCTGGTCTAGTCTGGGTCCACGAGGCACCCAGTTACCGTGTGTTGCCACGAGGAGCCACAGCAGAAGTCTTGATGGTGAGGAGGCTGCATACTGGTAGGGAAAGACTTATGCAAGTTGCTTTCCTATTTGCCACGAGGGCTAGCCGGAGGCGGTAGCTGAAAGCGAGAGGGAGCAAGCACTGGTTGTACCTCAAGACTAACATAATGCTGCCATACGAGACGCATTTCACCACAATGTGTGCGAACACACAAACACACACACACACACACACATATCCGCTTTATAAATAAAGTGTATGATATACAATTAATTAATTCCTTGATGTTTAGACCGTCACTATTATTTTTAAACTTTCGTGTCATTGTTCACACCTGTTACAGCCTTACTTGGCATCACTGTTTACACCTGTTACAACCATACTTGGCATCATTGTTAACACCAGTTACAGCCTTACTTGGCGTCACTGTTAACACCTGTTACTACCTTACTTGGCATCACTGTTAACACGTGTTACAACCTTACTCGGCATCACTGTTAACACCAGTTACAGCCTTACTTGGCATCACTGTTTACACGTGTTACAACCTTACTCGGCATCACTGTTAACACCAGTTACAGCCTTACTTGGCATCACTGTTAACACCTGTTACAGCCTTACTTGGCACTGTTAACACCTGTTACAGCCTTACTTGGCTTCACTGTTAATACCTGTTATAGCCTTACTTGGCATCACTGTTCACTTCTGTTTCAACCTTCACTCAGCGTTACGATCAACACCTGTTTGAGACATCATTTGACATCAGTGTCAACAGTAAACGACATTTGACATCACTATCAACACCTGATAAGCCTTTTGTTTGTTTACAGATGTCAGTGGACATTCAACTGTGCACCAGAGTCGTCTACCTATCTGGAATTCAGATGCCCATATTTTTCCTTAGAGGACAGTACCGACTGTGGGAACGACCGCCTAATACTAAAGTCCAGGGACAATAGAGAGACGTGAGTTACTCAGCCAAGTTTTATCAGTATCATAAACAATTATCTTACTTTGCATGGAGTTAAAACCAATATGGAACAGTGACTAGTTACTTGTGTTGCCACCATAGTTTAATTGTAATCCATAGTGCCAAGTTACTTGTGTTGTCACCATAGTTTACTTGTTATCCATAGCGACTAGTTACTTGTGTTGTCACCATAGTTTAATTGTAATCCATAGTGACGAGTTACTTGTGTTGTCACCATAGTTTACTTGTTATCCATAGCGACTAGTTACTTGTGTTGTCACCATAGTTTAATTGTAATCCATAGTGACGAGTTACTTGTGTTGTCACCATAGTTTACTTGTTATCCATAGCGACTAGTTACTTGTGTTGTCACCATAGTTTAATTGTAATCCATAGTGACTAGTTACTTGTGTTGTCACCATAGTTGAATTCACACCTACGAGGTTTTCCCAGTGTGTTAACTTTTGTGTTTTATCAATAATATAAAAAATAATTCTAGATAAAATATGTCATGATATTATGCACTTCTATTATAATACACACGGCCATATACATAACAGTAATATACACGGCCATATACATAACAGTAATATACACTGCCCAATACATAACAGTAATATACACAGCCATTTTCATAAAAGTAATAAACACGGCCATATACATAACAGTAATATACACGGCCATATACATAACAGTAATATACACGGCCATATACATAACAGTAAACACTGCCATACCTTAACGATATTAACTGCTGCACGACCATATACATATTTGGTAATAAAGCGTATATAACCGGTAATATTGACCATATACATAACGATAATATACACGTACTCATACATAACAGTAATACACACGTATATACGCCAACAGTAATAAACGCATACCTTAACAGTATTATGCGACCGCCTTCACATAACAGAAATATACACGACCATATACGCAAACGGTAAATATACTGTGCACGGCCATATACATAACAATCAGCCGCGCTACAGCCGCCATACGCAGCGTCAATAAACCGACCGCCGCCGCCGGCAATGCCGTATATACGCCAGCTTGATGTCAAAACGTACCATGCATAACAGTATTATACACGGCCATATGCGCTTTGATATTATGCACGGCCGCCCGCCGCGGTAACATACGCAATACGCCAACGGTAATATGCACGGCCATATACGCCAACGATGACACGACCGCCATACGCAACAGTAATATACACGGCCATATACGCCAACAATAATATGCACGACCATATGCAACGACAATATACACGACCATATACATAACAGTAATATACGGCCATATACATAACAGTAATATCTGCAACCATATACTGTACCTTGGGAATATGCTCAACCATATACACTGTAACAATATTATACACGGCCATAAACATAACAATGTGCGGCCATATACGCGACGTGTTCACGGCCGCCATACGCAACAGTAATATACACGGCCATATACATAACAATAATATGCTGACCATATGCATAACAGTAATATACCAGGGCCATATACGCAACGGTGACGCCAGCCATATACTTAACGCCAAATAATATACATCCACCGCGCGACAGTAATATACACGACCATATACTATACATAACGATGTATACGGCATATACATAACAATGGCCGCACGATCCATCTCGCAGCAAGCCCGCCACACAGCCGCCATGCATAACGGAATATGCAACCCACATATACATTACAATGATATGCTCACGGCCGCGCACATAGCGATAGCTTATACACGGCCATACACATAACAGTAATATACACTGCCCAATACATAACAGTAATATACACAGCCATTTTCATAAAAAGTAATAAACACGGCCACTTATACGCATTGTATACACAGCCGCCGCCGCAGAATATTACACAGCCATACGTTACAGTAATATACACGACCATATACATAGCAGTAATATACACGGCCATACATAACGATAACGCTTACTACCATATACGCAATAATGTATACGCGGCGCATACATAACAGTAATATAAAACGGTCGCCCGCCATAACAGGAATATTCACGGCCATATACGCTAACAGTAATATACACGACCATATACATAACAGTGATAAACACGGCCATATACCTGTAATGTCGCTTACATGCTGCGCATAACAGTGATAAACACGGCCGCGCCATAACCGTAATAAACGGCCGCATACATAACAGTAATGCCGACCTTGCTCCATAACAGTAATATACTTTTAATATAACGGTAATATACACGACTATGCATAAAAAGTAATAAAGCCACGGCCATATCGCCAACAATAATATACACGACCTTATACGCCAACGATGAAAATAAAGCACGACCATGCCGCTGGCATTAACCTGCACGGCCATATGCATAACGATATTATGCACTGCCCAATATAACGATAATATACAGCCATTTTCATAAAAAAGTGTCGCTTGCGACCGCGCCGCAACAGTATGCGACGCCTGCATATGATGACCTGACCGCATGCATTACCGGTAATATACGCGGCCATATACGCAAGCAATGTCACAACACAGCCATATACATAACGGTAATATGCAGCCATATACGCAACAGTAATAAACGCGATACGCCATACATAACAGTAATACGATGACCGCCATCTTTCTTCAATATACACGACCGCCGCCATAACGGTAGCTTTGCGCACCTTTAATACACAACGATATTATCACGACCATATACACGCTAAGTAATAAACACGGCCATATACATAACTGATAATACTGCGATACGCCATGTGTTAATATACACGACCATATACGTTACCGGTAATATACACGTACTGCCGCGCGATATTATGCGACCGCCGCCACGTTACGGTAATATCGCGACACCGCCCTTGATGACCATACGCGACCATACACATAAAAGTAATAAACGCGCACTTATATACGCAACAGTATTATACACGTGCATATACATAACGGTAATATGCATATGCATAACAGTATAAACGGTCATATACGCAAACGGTAATATTCACGTACCATATACGCCAGCGGTAATATACACGACGCCATGCATAACCATTGGCCATGCACGTATATACATAACAGTAATGCGACCATATGCATAACGATAATCAAACACAGCCATATGTAACGTTGATAAACGTGCCACGCTGATGTCATTAAAACTGTATATACGCAACGGTAAGCACAGCCTTATACATAACCAGTGATAAGCACGATATATACATAACGGTATTATTCATTAGCATACATAACAGTGTCGACGACCTTATGCATAACAGGTGATAAACGCGACCATATGCATAACAGTAATAAACACAACCATATATGCATAACCGTATCGGCACAGCCATATGCTACAGTACATAACAAGGATATACTCAGCCATATACATAACAATAATATACGGCCGCTATACATAACAGTAATATGCGCGACCATATACGCAAAGTAATCTACACGGCCATATTCTGAACATAACGGTAAACTATACGGCCATATACATAACAGTAATATACACGACCATATACATAACGTAATATGCTAGATCATATACGCAACATTAAGCCGCCGCATACATATACATAACAGTAATATAAAAGCTACATATACTGCGCATAACGAGGAATATATCAATATATACGCAACGGTAATATACACGACCATAAACGCAAAACAGTAATATACGTATACGCGAGCAGTAATATTCGACCATATATAACGTGATAATATACGCGGCCATATGCATAACAATAATATGCACGACCATATACATAACGATAATATACGCGACCATATACCATATGATATTATATGCAACCATATGTAATAACCGCCACACATCCGCATACATGACGGTAATATCACGACCATATACTACATGACAATGTGCCACAGCCATATACATAAACAGTAACCGCCACGGTCATATACATAACAATGTGCACAGCCATATATGCATAACAAGAATATACACAGCCATATACATTACGATATTATACGACCCTTATGCATAACGGTAATATACACGACCGCCACACATAACAGTAATAAACACTACGCCCATACATAATGGTGTCCTTACGGCCATATACGCCAACAGCCATATAAACGGTCATATACGCCGCAGTAATATTCACGGCCATATACATAACGATAAGCCACGTCGCCATACACCGCAGTAATAAACACAGCCATATACATAACAATGCATATACGCATACGCAACAGTGTATTCACGACCGCCATACGCAGCAGTAATAAACACCATATACATAATAGTAATATGCATACTCTATAACAGTGATAAAACACGACGCGCCACTTAACGGTAAGCCGACGCGCCATACATAACAATAATATACACGGCCATATACATAACAGTAATATACCGGCCATATACATTACCGTGTATACACGTACATATACATAACAGTAATATACACTGCCCCAATACATAACGGTAATATGCAGCCATTTCATAAAAGTAATAAACACGACCATATACGCAACAGTATGCCGACCGCTTATACGTAACGATAATATACGACCATATGCGTTACCCAGTAATATGCACATTACTATACTGACGATAATATACGCACCATATGCATTACCCAGTAATATACACGACCGCATACGCCAACAGTAATATGCGACCATATACATAACAGTTATAAACACTGCCATGCCGCATGGCAAGTAATATGCGTGCATATGCATAACCAGTAATATAAACGACCATATACATAACAGTAATATTCATTACATATACATAACATTAATATACACGGCCATATACATAACAGTAATATAAAGCCATAGCATACATAACAGTAATAAACACGACCATATACATAACAGTGTAATATGCGGCCATATACGCCAGCAAAATATGCGCCCATACGCCAGCAGTAATATGCTGTACACAGCCATATACATAACGGTAATATGCTGACCATATACGCAACAGTATTAAACACAGCCCATATACATAACGGTAATATACGGCCATATACATAACGATAATGGCTGACCGCCCATACGCAGCAGTAATATGCGGCCATATACACAGCAGTAATATGCGACATATGCATAACGATAACATGCGCGATACATAACGGTAATATGCATTATATGCAGTAATAAGCACGACCATATGTAACAGTAATATGCGGCCATATGCATAACTGATAATATGCGACCATATACATTACAGTAATATACGACCATATACATAATGTGCTCACGACCGTATACATTACCGGTAATAATACACGGCCATATACGCAAAGTAATATACGTACATACGCCAAAAGTAAACGCATATACGTAACAGTAATATACGTATACATAACAATGTATACCACGACGCACGCCAGCAGTAATATAAACGGTCGTTTATCACGCCAACAGTAATATTCACGGCCGCCCATACCATGATAATATACACGGCCATATACATAACAATGTATACACGTACCGCCATAGCCGTCGCTATTAAACCGCCCGCCATATTTTAATGTCGCTGCAACCATATATATAACATTGATAAGCACGGCCGCCGCAACGGCAATATTCACGGCCGCGCCTGCATAAACACAGCCTTATACATAACAGTGATAAACGGCCATATACATAACAATATTCATTTCGCATTACATATACATAACAATGTCCGCTTACAACTGTATACGCCAACAGTGATAAGCGTACGCGCACACGCAACACAGTAATAAACACAGCCATACGCAATGTCGGCAGCCACCGCCGCGCTGCATAACAGGGGTATCAATATATACACCAGCAAATAGCCGTATCCTGCAACGGTAATGCGGCCATATGCATAAAGTAATCTACGTACCTTATTCTGAACATACTTGATAATATGCGGCCAGCCGCCACATAGCAGTAATATACGTACCGCCACGCGTATGCTAGATCCGCTATACAGTAATATGCGACCGCCGCCATAACAGGCTATTATACACAGCCGCTATGCCTTGCATAACAGGAACTCTTATCAGCTCGCTGTATACATAACAGTGACGCTTCACGGCCGCCGACATGGCGGTAATATACACGTACGCCTGCACGGCAGAAAGTAACCATTCACGACCGCCGCCATGCTGATAATATGCATGTACCGCAGCTGTGTATGCGACCGCTGCCGTGTACATACACATATACATAACAATATTATATGCAGCCATATCGCCAATAATGTGCCACGCATCTCACCATCGCGGTAATGCTTCCACGACACTTGCGGCAATCATCCTGCGTATACGCAACAGTAGCCATGCACGATCGCGCCCCATAACAATATCTCACGGCCATAACAAAGAACATACTGACCATATGCATTACCAGTAATATACGACCGCGCCGCCAGCGATAATATGCGCCGCCGCACGGTGTCAGGCTTTACCGCGCGCATAATAATGTGCGCTACACGTGCGCGTACCACCGCGGTAATATAAACGGTCATATACAACCGAGTAATATTCGCATCCATATACGCAACAGTAATACGCACGTGCATATGCTAACTGATAATAAACACAATACATATCGCTGGTATTAAAACCCTGCATAACAGTGATTTCACGTGCATATACTTTAACCTTAATAATAAGCACTGCCATATGCATATTAGTGATATATATACGTAACGGTGATGAGCACGTATATACATAACTTGATAATAAACCTGACCATATACGCCATAATATACACGATATATACATAACAGTAATATGCACGACCATATACATAACGATATTATACATTACATATACGCCAACAGTAATATGCACGGCCATATACCTTTTACGCATGAGAATCTGCTCAGCCATACCAACAGTAATATACACGGCCATATACCGCCAGTAATATACACGTATATACATAACGAATACCACTGTCATATACACGTTACGATACATACACGTACTTATACATAGCAATGTGTATACGTGCATACACATAACATTAATAAACGCACCTGTATATAATAAATAATATGCGGCCATATGCGATGATAACTGATATATACATAACGATAAATAAAACACAACCATATACATAACAATAATATGCACGGCCATATACATAACAGTAATATACGTATATGTAGCAGTAACCTTTATAAATATACTGTGCATAACAGGGGAATACTGTATTACCTGCATAACGGTAAATATGCGCATTATATACATAACAGTGATAACAAGCCTGCCACTCGCAACAGTGTATTCACGACCATATACATAACGGTAATATAAAACGCCATACATAAGCAAACCATGCATGCGTACATACATAACAGTGATATAAAATACTTATACATAACGATATTCATCTTATTACTCATAACTTGATATGCACGTCTATATACATGACGGTAATATACGCGACCGCCTGCATACGCAACAGTAATATGCGGCTTGCGCCCATACGCCGCAGTAATATACTGATGTGCTGTACATAACAGTAATACACTGTTCTTCACCATACATAACGGGAATATACACAGCCATATACATAACAGTAATATACGCGGCCATATACATGACAGTAATATGCGCTTTAGCACATAACAGTAAATACGCGGTCATACCATAACGAAGCCATACACAGCATACCACGCGGGAATATACACAGTCGCCGCCACATAATAGTAATATGCACAGCCTCTACACAACAGGAATATACACAGCCGAATATACACAGTCATATACATAACAGTAATATACACAGCTATATACATAACAGGAATATACACAGCCTTATACATAACAGTAATATACACGGCCATATACATGACAGTAATATACACGGCCATATACATAAGTCATATACAATAATGTACTGTAAGCCAGTATATATAGACAGAGAAACGTACAGACATAATACTGCTCTTTCTCTCCAGGCTTTGTGGCACAGACTCACCTGATGGCACCATTACAAGCACCGGCTTCGCTCGTGTAACCTTCAGGACGAACAGCGCGATCGAAAGCACGGGTTTCAGATGTTTTGTTTGGTGCTTCAATAAACCCACTACTACTACTACTACTACTACTACTACTACTACTACTCCCACTACTACTACTACGACTACAACTACTACTACTACTACTAGTACTACTACTACCTCTACTACTTCTACTACTACTACTACTACTACTACTACTACTACTACTACCTCTACTACTTCTACTACTACTACTACTACTACTACTACTACGACTACTACTACTACTACTACTTCTACTACTACGACAACTACTACTACTACTACTTCTACTACTACTACAACTACTACTTCTACTACTTCTACTACTACTACTACTACTTCTACTACTACTTCTACTACTTCTACTACTACTACTACTACTTCTACTACTACAACTACTTCTACTTGTTGTTGTTGTTGTTGACCGTGACTGATTTTGACCGTGACTGATGTTGACCGTAACTGCTGTTGACCGTAACTGATGTTGACCTTAACTGATGTTGACCGTAACTAATGTTGACCGTAACTGATGATGACCGTAACTAATGTTAACCGTAACTGATGTTGACCGTAACTGATGTTGACCGTAACTGATGTTGACCGTAACTGCTGTTGACCGTAACTGCTGTTGACCATAACTGATGTTGACCGTAACTAATGTTAACCGTAACTGATGTTGACCGTAACTGCTGTTGACCATAACTGCTGTTGACCGTAACTGATGTTGATCGTAAGTGATGTTGACCGTCACAGATGTTGACCTTAACTGATGTTGACCGTAACTGATGTTGACCGTAACTGATGTTGACCGTAATTGATGTTGACCGTATCTGATGTTGACCGGAATGAAAGATCTAATCATGATGTTGGTTCAACAACTAATCCTTCATACAGCCTAAGCGAGAAGATACACCATAATTAACTTGGCTCTATGTGTTAGCTGAGGCTCAAGGGCGTCTGGAGGGAGGAGACGTAGTTCCTCGTCCTTAAATTTACCCTTAATATCGATATGTTTGAGGCAGTCACAAGTTCACTACTGACTGAGGCTTTGATTGCAATAATTACCTGCTGACTACTGTAAACTGCTGATGCTCACGGTCAGCTTAGGTTAGGTTAGGTCAGGTCAGGTCAGCTTAGGTTAGGTTAATTCTTACTGTATAGCACATGGTGACTGGAACCCTGGTTGTGACACTCATTGAAGTCGTGTTGCAACATCATTTGCTTCACACACACGTCTGCTAACACTACACATCTGCTTCACACACATACACACACGTCTGTAAACACTAAGCATCTGCTTCACACACATACACACACGTCTGCTAACACTACACATCTGCTTCACACACATACACACACGTCTGTAAATACCACACATCTGCTCCACACACATACACACACGTCTGTAAACACTACACATCTGCTTCACACACATACACATACGTCTGTAAGCACTACACATCTGCTTCACCCACATACACACACATCTGTAAACACTACACATCTGCTTCACACACACGTCTGTAAACTCTACACATCTGCTTCACACACATACACACACGTCTGTACACACTACGCATCTTCACACACATACGCACACGTTTGTTAACACCTCACATCTACTTCACACACACGCATCAAAAATTATGTATTATTATAAGAGAAAAATTAAACATATGTAAGATTTGTTTACAATTTATCTAGCACATTCTATTGTCAATTTGGCCAAATAAAATCATTGCACAGCCTATTGTTATTATTCACCTTATATAATTATACAGTACTGCATTACCTTGACGGTCACTGTATGCCCTCCCGGACACAGGTACCAACCTCAACCTAACCTACTGTAATTTATCCTACCATACCATACCATACCCCAAGCCAATCAAAACCAAGTTAACTTAACCCTGACCACCAGTTTGTCCTCCCAGACACGGGTAGCCAGCTCCCACAATCGCCGTGGTGATATCTCGGTCTGGGAACATTTTTGGCTCTCGCCTGGACCACCCGGGGATCCGTGGTCAACAGTAATACCAAGGAGCACAACCTTGGGACCCGTGTAATATATGTGCAAGTTTCAGGTCTTTAATTGCTTCCGTTTTGGAGCTATAGTGTAGCTGGGACAGACACGCAATTTAGAGATAGACACGTCCATTTATTACTATACATATACTTATTTTAGAAAAAAAAAAAAGTTTAAGAGCCATCGTCTCTGGTTTGATCTTAAAACTATACACCCAAAACAGTCCTTCATAGAACAGTAATTGAGGTACTGGCTGGAATATAACCTTAGGTCTCCATGACAGTTTTGACAGTGTCCCCCGACCCATGACTGAACTAAAAAAATTGGTAATATTTTTTTCTAATGTAGATTTTTATACCGATTAAAAAAAATATTTGTTGATAAATTGATATAAAAATCATTATAGCCCTTTAAACTTCCAATGATCTACATTGAAATGTTACAATGCGGAGTAAAATACTAAAAAGAACACCAAACAAGCCTTTGAAAACTTTACCTAACCTATAAAAGGATAAAAATTGCGTTCGAGTTCATGGATCCTCCTCTCACCTGACCCCCAAACGACACCAACACATACTTAACATGAATAAGTTAAAGCAGGTGTTTTATAGTTTTAGGATTTTTATAGGTTGGGTAAGGTTGGGTAAGATTTCCCAAGGCTTGTTTGGTGTTCTTTGCTTCAGTGCGTGATCATATTGATCTGCAACGAAAATGGTAAGGTTATTGAATATATTTATGTACAATTATTTTCTTCATTAATTGCCAATGATGCTGTGGGTCCAGTCGTGGAAATGAGTGACAGAAATGTCGGGGTAGTTGGCCTTAAGCCTCGTACACACCAAGATACATTGTCTAGAAACAGTCGCGCAACATTGTTGCTGGACTGTTGCGAGACAATCCAGAAACAGTAGCGAGACAGTCCAGAAACGCTTGGGAGACACTGCAACATTGTTTCTGGACTGTCTACCGACTGCTGCGAAACAGTCCAGAAGATATCGGCAAACTTTGTTGCTGGACTGTCTCACGATTGTTTCACAACAGACGCGAGACATTCCAGAAACATTGTTGCAATTCCAGACCAAGCTATAGCGATGAATTTGCGGTAAGAGCATTCGACGTCATCATGTTGGTGGCTGCAGAAGTGGCCGCTGCAGCGGGTGCCTGTGTTGTTATATCCTAAGAAGAAAGAAGGTGGAGAGCAAGGTAAAGACCTAGACGATGGTGGATGAAGGAACAACATATGAAGAAAAACTAATGACAGACCTGAAACAAAAAGATGCAGCAGGATTTAGAAACTTTTTAAGAACAGCTGCTCTAGATTTTGAAATATTACTGAAAATGGTTGGTCCTAAAATCACAAACCAAAATACAAACTATGGAGCCCCAATCTCTGCCAAAATACGTCTGGCAGTAGCATTAAGGTATCCTGCCAGTGGGGACTCATTTACAAGCCTGATGTATACCTTCAGTGTCAAAACAGTCAATATCTTCCATCGTTCCGGAAGTGTGTGACGCTCTCATTGATGCCCTGAAGGAATTTGTATTAATTTTGTTGGGTCTTAGGCTATATGCTTACTTGATTTACATCATCATCAGTGCATCGGCCGCATCTTGGCTCGTTTCCTCCAAGTAGGAAGAGCAGCGGTTCATACCCGAACCACAAACACTTCTTAGGGGAACATCCACTTCTTTTAGAATCACTCAACCTCTTATGTTCTTTCCTAAATATTTTACATTAGCTCATTTGCAAGTTTCTGTATGGAATCTTTCTTTTTACCTCGATTTTTATAGTCTTTGCATGTGACATACCACAAAGAAGGAATAGCATGTAGCATCTCATTTATAGAAAGTGTTGTTTCAGTTGTGCACATGATGCTGAAAATAAAAGATATCAACAAAATGTAGTACTGTTAACAAAGCAAATAATAATGAATGTAGTTCTTAAGTGTCAGCAAACCCACCTGACAGATCACAAGCTGAACGTCAACTGATCCTTCGTGTTGCCAAAAGCGACCAGACTCAGCAACTTTGTATCTTGTTTCCGGTACGAGATGGGGAACAAGAAACATGTGAATTCGTGTTTCCGGCCTGTTGCGACAAAGTCGCGCAACAAATTACCACTCAACTCCTCCACCTACCACACAACCCCTTCACCTAACACATAACCCCTCCACATACCACACAACCCCTCCACCTACCACACAACCCCTTCACCAACCACAAAACCCCTCCACCTACCACACAACCCCTTCACCTACCACAAAACCCCTCCACGTACCACACAACCCCTCCACCTAACACATAACCCCTCCAACAACCACACAACCCCTCCACCAACCACACAACCCCTTCCCCTACCAAACAACCCCTTCACCTACCACACAACCCCTCCACCTACCACACAACCCCTCCACCTACCCTTGAACTCCTCCACCTACCACTCAACCCCTTCACCTACCACTCAACCCCTCCAACTACCACACAACCCCCACCTGCACTAATCCACCTCCACCTACACAACCCTCCACCGACCACAACCTCACCTACCACAACCCCTCCACACCACAACCTCCACCTACCCAGCCCACAACCCCTCCACCACACAGCCCTCCCACAACCTCCACCTCAGCTCCTCCCACCACTCCAACCTCCACCCACCACTCAACCCCACCTACCACACAACCCTCCACTTACCACACAACCCCACCACACAACCCTCCACCTACCACACAACCTCCACCTACCCTTGTCCTCACCACACTCCAACCCCTTCACCACCACTCAACCCTCCACCACCACACACAACCCTCCACCCACCACTAACCCTCCACCTACCACTCAATCCCTCCACCGACCACACAACCCCTCCACCTACAACTCAACCCCTCCACCTACCATATAAACGCTCCACCTACAAACAAACCGCTCCACCTACCACACAACCCCCACCTACCACTCAACCCCTCCACCTACCACACAACCCCTCCACCTACCATTCAACTCCTCCACCTACCACTCAATCTCTCCACCGACCACACAACCCTCCACCTACCACACAAACCCTCCACCCACTGACTAAACTCCTCCACCTACCACACAACCCTCCACCTACCACACACCCCACCTACCAAACAACTCCTCCACGTACCACACAACCCTCCACCTACCACACAACCGCTCCACCTATCGCACAACCCTCCACCTACCACAATAACCCTCCACCACCACACAACCCTCCACCTACCACACAACCCCTCCACTTACCAACAACCCTCCACTTCCACATAACCGCTTCAACTTACAGCATAACGTCTCTCCACATAACCCGTCCACCTACCACACAACCCTCCACCCAACATAACAATTCCACATACTGCATAGCACCTCCACCTACCACACAACCCTCCAACTAACACATACAACCGCTCCACATACCGCATAACCTCCACCACCAGACAAACCGTCCACCTACCACACAACCGCTCCACCTAACACACAACCCTCCTCCACCTACCACACAACCCGTCCACCTACCACACAACCCCTTCACCTACCCCTTCAACTCCTCCACCTACCACACAACCGCTCCACCATCACACAACCCCTCCACCCACCACATAACCTCCACCTACCACACAACCCTCCACCTACCACACAACCCTCCACTTACCACACAACCCTCCACCTTCCACATAACCACTACCTACAACATAACCGCTCCTCCTTCCACATAACCTCCACCTACCACACAACCCTCCACCTACAACATAACAATTCCAACATACTGCATAGCTCACCACACAACCCCCTCCAACTACCACATAACCGCTCCACATACCATAACCTCCACCCACCAGACAAACCGTCCACCTACCACACAACCGCTCCACCTATCACACAACCCTCCACCTACCACATAACCCCTCCACCCACCACACACAAACCCTCCACCTACCACACAAGCCCTCCACCTACACAACCCCCACCTACCACAACCCTCCTACCACATCTCGACCTACCACAAAACCCTCCACCAACCACACAACCCTCCACATACCGCATACCCTCCACCTACCACACAACCACCCACCTACCACATAACCCTCCACCTAACATATAACCACCCAAATGCAACATAACCCTCCTCCTAACACACAACCCTCCACCTACTGCACAAGCCCCACCTACCACATAACCACTCCACCTACCACATAACCGCTCCACCTAACACACAACCCTCCACCTACCACACAACCCGTCCACCTACCACATAAACTGCTCCACCTACACAACCCTCCACCCACCACAACCTCGACCACCACACAACCCCTCCACCTACCACACAACCCTCCACCTACCACATAATCGCTCCACCCACCACACAACCCCCTCCACCTACCACACACACTTCTAACTACCACACAACCCCTCCACCCACAACAAAACCTCCACCCACCACACAACCGCCCCACTCCACCACACAACCTCTACCCACCACATAACCCCTCCACCTACCACACACAACCCTCCACCTACCACACAACTCGCTCCACCCACCACACACAACCCCCTCCACCTACCACACACCCTGACCTACCACACAACCCCTCCACCTATCACACAACCTCCACCTACCACATAACCGCTTCCACCTACCACATAACCGCTCCACCCACCACACAACCCTCCACCTACCACACAACCCTCCACTTACCACACAACCCCTCCACCTTCCACACAACCGCTTCACCTACAACATAACCGCTCCTCCTTCCACATAACCCTCCACCTACCACACAACCCTCCACCTACAACACAACAATTCCACATACTGCATAGCACCTCCACCTACCACACAAACCCCTCCAACTACCACATAACTGCTCCACATACCGCATAACCTCCACCCACCAGACAAACCGTCCACCACTCCACACAAACTGCCCACCCATCACACAACCTCCACCTACCACATAACCCCACCACACAACCCTCCACCTACACACAAGCCCTCCACCTACTCACACAACCCCTCACCACCACACAACCCTCCTCCCACCACAACCCCTGACCTACCACCAACCTCCCTCCACCAACCACACAACCCCTCCACATACCATACAACCCCTCCACTCACACACAACCACTCCACCTACCACATAACCTCCACCCCACACAACCACTCCAAATGCAACATACACCCCTCCCAACACACAACCCTCCCACCTACTGCACAAGCCCTCCACCTACCACATAACCCTTCCACTTACCACACAACCTCTTTCCACCAACCACACAACCTCCCACTACCACACAACCTCCACCCACCCTCTTGAACTCCCTCCACCTACCACCTCAACCCCTTCACCTACCATTCAACCCCTCCAACTACACCACACAACCCTCCACTCCACTAACCCTCCACCTACCACACAACCCCTCCACTGACCACACAACCCCTCCACCTACCACACAACCCTCCACACACCACACAACCCCACCCACCACACAACCCACACAACCCTCCACCTACCACACAAACCCCCTCCACCTACCACACAACCCCTCCACCCACCACCAACCTCCACCTACCACTCCAACCCCTCCACCTACCACACAACCCCTCCACTACCACACAACCCCTTCACCACCACACAACCCTCCACCACACAACCTCCACCTACCCTGAAGTCCCCACCCACCACTCAACCCCTTCACCTACCACTCAACCCTCCACCTACCACACAACCCCTCCACCTACCACCAACCCTCCACCTACCACTCAATCCCTCCACCGACCACACAACCCTCCACCTAAACTCAACCCTCCACCTACCATATAACGCTCCACCTACAAACAACTGCCCACAACTTCACCACCACTAACCCTCCACCTACCACACAACCCTCCACCTACCATTCAACCCCTCCACCTACCACTCAATCTTCTGCCACAACCCCTCCACCTACCACACAACCCTCCACCTACGACTAAACCTCCACCCACACACAACCTTCCACCTACCACACACACCCTCCACTACAAACAACTCTCCACGTACCACAACCCTCCACTACCACACAACTGCTCCACCTGCACAACCCTCCACCTACCACATAACCCTCCACTCACACACAACCCCTCCACCACCACACACCCCCCTCCACACCACACACAACCCTCCACCTTCCACACAATCACTCACCCCACAGCATAACCGCCCTCCCTACCACATAACCCGTCCACCTACACACAACCCTCCACCAACAACATAACATTCCACACTGCATAGCACCTCCACCTACCACACAACCCTCCAACTAACACATAACTGCCCACATACCGCATAACTCCTCCACCCACCAGACAAACCGTCCACCTACCACACAAACTGCTCCACCTATCACACAACCCTCCACCTACCACATAACCCTCCACCTACCACACAACCTCCACTCCACCACACAACCCCCACCTACACACAACCCTCCACCCACCACACAACCCCACCTCCCACCACATAACCCTCGACCCACACAACCCCTCCACCAACCACACAACCCCTCCACATACCGCATAACCCCTCCACCACCACACAACCCCTCCACCTACCACATAACCCCTCCACCAACACATAACCACTCCACATTCAACATAACCCTCCCACACAACCTCCACCCAAGCCCTCCATCTACCACATAACCACTCCACCTACCACATAACCGCTCCACCTAACACACAAACCCCTCCACCTACCACACCCCTGTCCAACTACCACACAGCCCTTCACCTACCCTTCAATCCTCCACCTACCACACAACCGCCTCCCACTTCCACACACAACCCCCTCCACCCTACCACATAACCCTCCACCCACCACACAACCCCTCCACCTACCACACAACCCCTCCACCTCACCACTACCAACCCCTCCACCTTCCACATAACCGCTTCCACCTACAACATAACTGCCTCCTTCCACATAACCCCTCCACCTACCACACAACCCCTCCACCTACACATAACACCCCACATACTGCATAGCACCTCCACCTACCACACAACCCTCCAACTACCACATAACCGCTCCACATACCGCATAACTCCTCCACCCACCAGACAAACCGTCCACCTACCACACAACCGCCCACCTATCACACAACCCCTCCACCTACCACATAACCCCTCCACCTACCACACACAACCCCTCCACCTACCAAACAACCTCCACGTCACCACACAACCCTCCACCTACCACACAACCGCTCCACCCATCGCACAACCCCTCCACCCACCATAACCCCCTCCACCCACCACACAAACCTCCCTCCACCTACCACACAACCCTCCACTCTACCACACAACCCCTCCACCTTCCACATAACCGCTTCACCCACAGCAACTGCTCCTCCCTACCACACAACCCGTCCACCTACCACACAACCCTCCACCTACAACATAACAATCCACATACTGCATAGCACTCCACCTCTACCACACACAACCCCTCCAATCCAACACACAACTGCCCACATACTGCATAACTCCTCCACCCACCAGACAAACCGTCCACCCACCACACAACCGCTCCATCCATCCCACACAACCCTCCACTCCCACATAACCCCTCCACCCACCACACAACCCTGCCACCCACCACACAACCCCTCCACCTACCACACAACCCCCACCTACCACACAACCCCTCCTCCTACCACATAACCCCTCGACCTACCACACAACCCTCCACCAACCACACAACCCCTCCACATACTGCATAACCTCCACCAACCACACAACCCCTCCACCTACCACATAACCTCTCCACCCAACACACAACCACTCCACATTCATAACCTCCACCTAACACACAACCTCTCCACCCACTGCACAAGCCTCCCATCTACCACACACACACCACCCACCTACCACAACTGCCTCCACCCAACACACAACCCTCCCACCACCACACCACCCTTGCCCACCTGCCTCCACACAACCCCTTCACCACCCTCTTTCCAATCCTCCACTCACACACAACCGCTCCACCCATCACACAACCCCTCCACCTACCACATAACCCCTCCACCCACCACACACAACCTCCCTCCACCCACCTCCACACAACCCTCCACTTACCACACAACCCCCTCCACCTTCCACATAACTGCTTCACCTACAACATAACCCCTGCTCCTCCTTCCACATAACCCCCTCCACCTACCACACAACCCTCCACCTACCATACTACTCCACATACTGCATAGCACCTCCACCTACCACACAACCCTCCAACTACCACATAACTGCCTCATACCGCATAATCCTCCACCCACCAGACAAACCGTCCACCTACCACACAACCGCTCCACCCATCACACAACCCCTCCACTCCACACATAACCCCTCCACTCACCACACAACCCTCCACCTACCACACAAGCCCTCCACTACTACACAACCTCCCCTACCTACCACCACAACCCTCCTCCCCATAACCCTCGATCTACCACACAACCTCCTCCACCAACCACACAACCTCCACATACCGCATAACCCTCCACCCACCACACAACCACTCCACCTACCACATAACCTCCACCTAACACATAACCATCAAACCCAACATAACCCTCCTCCTAACACAACCCCTCCACCTACTGCACAAGCCTCCTCCACCTACCACATAACCACACCCACCCACCACACATAACCTGCCCCACCCAACACACAACCCTCCACCCACCACACAACCCGTCCACCTACCACATAACCCCCACCTACCACACAACCCCTCCACCTACCACACAACCTCGACCTACCACACACACAACCCCTCCACCAACCACACAACCCCTCCACCTACCACATAATCGCTCCACCCACCACAACCCCTCCACCTACCACACAATCCTCCACTCACCACACACAACCCTCCACCTACAACAAAACCTCCCCACCCACCACACAAACTGCTCCACCTACCACACAACCCTCTCTACCCACCACAACCCCCACCTACCACACAACCCTCCACCCACCCATAACTGCTCCACCCACCACACAACCTCCTCCACTCCACCACACAACCTTGACTCCCACACACAACCCCTCCACCCATCACACAACCCTCCTCCACCTACCACATAACTGCTTCACCTACCACATAACCGCTCCACCCACCACACAACCTCCACTCCAATCACACAACCCTCCACTTACCTCACACAACCCTCCACCTTCCACATACACTGCTTCCACCCAACAACTGCTCCCTCCTTCCACATAACCTCCACCCACCACACCCTCCACCTACAACATAACACCCACATACTGCATAGCACCTCCACCTACCACACAACCCTCCAACTACCACATAACCGCTCCCACATACCGCATAACTCCTCCACCCACCAGACAAACCGTCCACCTACCACAACTGCTCCACCTATCACACAACCCTCCACCTCCACATAACCCCTCCACCCACCACACAACCCCCTCCACCTACCACACAAGCCCTCCACCTACTACACAACCCCCACCCACCACACAACCCTCCTCCACCACATAACCCCTCGACCTACCACACACAACCCTCCACCAACCACACAACCCTCCACATACCGCATAACCCTCCACCTACCACACAACCACTCCACCCACCACATAACCCTCCACCTAACACATAACCACCCAAATGCAACATAACCCTCCTCCTAACACACAACCCTCCACCTACTGCACAAGCCCTCCACCTACCACATAACCATCTAACCTACCACATAACTGCTCCACCTAACACACAACCTCCACCTACCACACAACCCTGTCCACCCACCACATAACCGCTCCACCCACCACACAACCCTCCACCCACCACACAACCCCTGACCCACCACACAACCTCCACCCACCACACAACCCCACCCACCACAACCTGCCACCCACCACACAACCCCTCCACCACCACAACTTCTCCACCACCACACAACCCTCCACCTACAACAAAACCTCCACCTACCACACAACCGTCCACCCACCACACAACCTCCCCACCTACCACATAACCTCCACCTACCACACAACCCTCCACCTACCACATAACTGCTCCACCCACCACACAACCTCCACCTACCACACAACCCTGACCTACCACACAACCCTCCACCTATCACACAACCCTCCACCCACCACACAACTGCTTCACCCACCACATAACCGCTCCACCCACCACACCACTCCCCCTCCACCTGCCACATAATCCACTCCACCACACAACCTTCCACATACTGCATAGCACCTCCACCCACCACACAACCCCTCCAACTACACAAAACCGCCCCACAAGCATAACCTCCACCTACCACAACCCACCTACCACCCAACCTCCACTCCACACATAACCTCCTCCACCCACCACACAACCTCCACCTACCACAACCCCTCCACATTAAACATAACCCTCCACCCACCACACAACCCTCCACCCACTACAAACCTCCATATAAACCTCCACACCCACCACACAACCTCCACCCACCACATAACTGCTCCACCCACCACACAACCCTCCACTTACCACACAACCCCTAGACCCACCCACCAACCTCCACCTACCACACAACCCTCCACCTACCACCAAACAGCCCACCTACCAAACAACCCCCTCCACCCACCACACAACCCTCCACCTACCACACAACCCTCCACCTACCACATAACCATCACCACACATAACTCTCCACTTGCACCACTCTCCACAACCAACCTCCACCCACTTCACACAACCCTCCCACTCTACCACACAACCCTCCTCCTACCACATAACTCCCTCGACCTACCACACAACCCCTCCACCAACCACACAACCCTCCACCTACCACATAACCTCCCCACCACACAACTCCTCCCACCCACCACACAACCCCCTCCACATTCGTCCTACCACACAACCCCTCCACTCACCACACAACTCATATAAAAATCTCTCCACCCACCACACAACCCCCTCCACCTACCACACAACCGTTCCACCCACCCACAACCCTCCACTACCACACAACCCCTAGACCCACCTCACTCAACCCCCACCCACCACACAACCCTCCAAATACACTAAAACCGCTCCACCCACCAAACAACCTCCACCAACCACACAACCTCCACTCCACCACACAACCCTCCACCTACCACGTAACTGCTCCACCCACCATACAACTGCTCCACCCACCACCAACCCTCCACCTACCACACAACCCCTCCACCCACTACACAACCTCCACCCACCACACAACCCCCTCTTACCACATAACCCCGACTCCACCACACAAACCCTCCACCAACCACACAACCCTCCACATACCGCATAACCCTCCACCTACCACACAAACCTCATCTACCACATAACCCTCCACCTAACACATAACCACCCACATGCAACATAACCCTCCACCTAACACACAAACCCCCTCCACCCACAAGCCTCCACCCACCACATAACTGTCTGCTCCACCACGTAACTGCTCTGACCCAACACACATACAACCTGTCCATCTACCATAACTGCTCTACCCACACACAACCTCCTCCACTACCACACAACCTCGACTCTACCACACAACCTCCTTCCATACCAGCACAACCCTCTCCACCTACCATATAACTGCTCAACCCACCACACAACCCTCCACCTACCACAATCTCCTCCACCACCACACAACCCTCCACCTACAACAAAACCTCTCCACCTACCACAAAACTGCCCACCCAAAACACAACTCTCACTTACCACATAACCTCTCCACCTACCAACCTCCCTCCACCTACCATATAACTGCCCACCCACCACAACCCTCCAATTTCCATACCAACCCTGACCTACCACACAACCCTCCACCTTTCACACAACCCTCCACCTACCACATAACCGCTTCCACCCACCACAACCAACGCTCCACCCACCACACCACCCTCTCCACCTGCCACAACCACACTCCACTCTACCACATAACCTTTCCACACACTCCACCTACCACACAACCCTCCAACTACCACAAACCGCTCCACATACTGCATACTCTCACCCACCACACACCCACCCTACACCCAACCCTCCACCCACCACACATAACCTCTCCACCCACCACAACCCTCCACCTACCACACACAACCTCCTCCACATTAAACATAACCTCCACCCACCACACAACCCCTCCACCTACCACACAAACCTCCACATAAACATTCCTCCATCTACCACACACAACCCTCCACCCACCACATAACCCTGCCCACCTACCTCACACAACCTCCCTCCATTTCTACCACACAACTCCCAGACCCACCCCACCAACCCCTCCACCTACCACATACCTCTCCACCCACCACCAAACAGCTCCACTCACCAAAACAACTCACTCCACCTACCACACAACCCTTCCCCACCACACAACCTCCCTCCACCTACACATAGTAACTGCTCCACCTCACATAACCGCTCCACCTACCACTGCTAACCTCCCTCCACCTGCTTCCACTACTACCTCTCCACTCCACTACATACTGCTCCACTCTACTACATAACCTGCTCCACCTACCACATTAACCTCCACCTACCACATAACCCTCCACTGCCTACATAACTGCTCCACCTAACACAGAACCCCTCCACACTCAACTGCTCCACCTACCACACACAACCCTCCACCTACCATTTAACCTCCTCCATTCCTACCACTAATCTCCACTGTACCATATATCCTCCCACTTACCACACAACCCTCCATTCCACGACTAAAATCTCCACCGACCACACAACCCCCACCTACTCACACAAACCCTCCACACACTCACCAAACTCCTCCACCCTCCACACAACCTCCACCTACCACACAACTCTCCACCTATTACACACAACTCAATGCACCACACAACCTCCACCTACCACACAAACTGTCCACCTATCACACAACCTCCCTCCTACCATAACCTCCACTTCCACACAATTCTCTTCCACCTGGCTGCTTACAAACTGCCCCTCCTACCACACACAACCCCTCCACCTTCCACATAACTTCCGCTTCACCTACAGTATAACTGCTCCTCCACAACATAGCCCTCCACCTACCACACAACCTCCAACTACACATCGCCTGTGTTGTGTTGTTGCCCACATACTGCATAACTCTTCCACTCCACCATAAAACTGTCCACCCACACACAACTGCTCCACTCTACACACAACCCTCCACATAAATACATAACCTTCCACTCCACACACAACCCTCCACTCCACCACACACAACCTCCCACCTACTACACAACCTCCTACCCACCACACAACCCCTCCTCCTACTGAGATAAACCCCTGACCTACAAACAATCCTCTCTCACCAACCACACAACCCTTCACATACCATAACCTCCACGCTATTTCACACAACCCCCACTTGCACCACAGCCCTTCCACCCAACATACCACTCCACATGCAAATATACCCTCCACCTACACACAACCCCTCCACCTCCCTGCACAAGCCCTCCACCCACCACAACCACTCCACCCACCACATCAACCGCTCCACCCACACAGGACCCCTCCACCTACCACACAAATCTGTCCACCTACCACACAACCTCTTCACCTACCCTTCAACCTCCACCACACTCAACCTCACTAACCATCAACTCCTCCATGTACTGAACAACTCTTCCAACCTACCACACAACCCCCTCCACCTACCACTTTAACCCTCTCCACTGACCAGCTTACAAACCCTCCACCTACCACTCAACCCAGGGCTACCATATAGTCTGTTCCTGCTCCACAACACAACTGTTCCACCCACCACACAACCGCCCCACCCACCACACAACCCTCCACCTACGTGACTAATCTCCCACCTACCACACAACCTCCCTCCACCTACCACACAAATTCCCTCCCCCATACGACACAACTCCTCTGACTCCCCACCACACAACCCCCACTGACCACATAATCCCTCCACTGCCCACGCAACCCTCCACCCACGACTCCAACCACATCCACCTACCTTTCACACAACCCTTCCACCTACCACACACAACCCCTCCCCTACAACACAACCTCCACCTACCACACAACTGGCTCCACATACCATACAACCCTCCACCAACCACATAACTGCTCCACCCACCAAATTAAACCCCTAACTCACCACACAACCTCTCTCCACCCGCCCACAACCCCACCTGCACCACACAAATCTTTTCACTCCACCACACAAACCCTCCACCCACCCTTCAACTCCTCCACCTTGCCACTCAACCCTTCTCACCAACCACTCCAACCCCTCCACCCATGAACAAACCCACCTACCACACATCCTCCACCTACCACACAACCGTCTGATCTACTCACACAACCCTCCCGCCCCACTGTGGCCTTAATTCTACCACACAACCTCAACTCTACCACATACAACCTCCTCTCTCCACCACATGCCACAACCCCCACCCACCTTCAATTCCTCTCCAGCACTCACAACCCTTCACCAACCTGGCTTCCTAACCCCTCCACATGGGCCTGAGAACAACCCTCCACCACCCCACACAACAACCCTCCACCTGGCCACTCACCCTCCACTGACTACACAACCCTCCACCCCACCACTCAACCTCCCCACCCACTTACATAACCCCAATTTGACCTACAACACACAACCGCTCCACCCACCACACAAATCACACTGCCTCACCACTATTGGCTTAAATCCCTCCACCTACGACTAATTCCCCCACCTACCACACACAACCCCCACCCACTACACAACTCTCCCCCATGACACAACCCTAACCTACTTACACAACCTCCAGACCAAACAACCTCCACCTACCACATATCCTCCACCTACCACACACAAATTCCACCCACCACACAACCTCCACTTACCATGCCACAACCCTCCACTCTTTCCACACCACACAACCCCTCCTTCCCTGTTGGCTCATCATTACATAACCTCCACACCTGCCTCCTACAGCTAACATTTCCACACCTCCTACAACCTCACATACCTCACTCCCAGGCTAGGCAAGTCACACCACTGCTCCTGTGCTGGCACTCACACCACACCTCACACACAACCTCCCCTACCCACAAGCCCTCCTGCCACACTCATCACATAACCTGGCCCCTCCACATGCCACCCCTCCACGCCTGTGCAAGCCTCATTCTCTTTAGCCTCCACCTACAGCACCAGGCCACTCCACCTACCACATAACCATCACCTGCTGCCTGCTTGCTCACCTAACACACAGCCTCCTACCACCAACCGTCCACCTACACGCCATCCCACCTACTACTGGCCTCCACCCCTGCCACAACCTCGACCACAACCTCACCAACACACTGGCTTCCTCCACATAATCGCTCTTACCTGGCCACCTTCCACTACCCTATCTCCACACTGCCCTTTCCTCAGCCACTCTCCTCCTCTGCTCCTATCATCAACAGCCCTCCACTGACCAATCCCCTCCATCCTTTACATAGCCTTCCTGCCAGTCACCTGCCTTGCACTGGCACTGGCCTCTGCCTCTGAACCCCGCATTCCTCCCTTTACCTTTTGCGTCCTTCCACATAGCCCTCCACCTGCCTGTACTATCACTGCATCTTAACAGTTCCCTCATGCTGCAGCTCTTCCTGCCACAACCTCCAGCTTCTTGCTGCTCACAACCGCGGCTCCTCCACCACCAGACATACCGTCCACCTGCACAAATTTCACCTGTATCACGAGCCTCCACTCACTACATAAGCCCTCCACCTGCCACAACCCCTCCTTGCCACATAGCCCTCCACCTCTGCACAGCCTCTTTTTCCACATTGTTTTTGTGACCGCGCGGCCCTCCTCCTGCCACCAACCTCTTCTTTGCATAACCCTCCTCCTCCACACAACCGCTCCATTCAGTGCCCACATTTCCTCTACTGCCCATTCCATCTGACACGCAGCCCTCTCCTTGCTCACTGACCCTCCACCTACCTGATGACCTCTGGTCTCTTACACATAGCCGCTACACCCAACTCACAACCCTCCACCCACCACACACACCTCCTCACCTGCCACACAACCTGTCCACCTACCACACAGCCTCCCTCCACCTGCCACACAACCTTGACTCCAATCCACACAACCCTCCACTCCCACTACACAACCTTCCTTCTGCCACATCTCCTCTATCCACCAGCACAATCCTTCCCCTACCACACAATCTCCATCACCACACAACCCTTCCCCACAACACATCCTCTCCACCTACCACCAACCTTTCCTCCTACCACACAACCCCTCCTACCACAACAACCTTCCCTCCACCACAACCCCTCCACCCACCACATAACTGCCCTTACACAACCCGTCCCCCACCACCACACAACCCCTCGACTACCACACCCCCCACCTGCACACACAACCCTCCACCCACCCAGCTGTCCACCCACTACAACTCTCACCTACCACACACCCTCCACCTGCCACACAACCACCCACCTTCCACAACCTTCCACAACCTCCCCTACCACACAATCCTACTACTAAAACCTCCCACATACCTAGCTCCCTCCCTCCTACCACACACCATCCCACTCCAACCCAACCCTCCACCCACCACATAACCTCTCCACCCACCACAGAACCCCCTCCACCTACCACACAACCCCTCCACCTTACACATAACCCTCCACCCCACACAACCCTCCACCTACCACACAAACCCTCCGCCTACATAATCCCTCCACCTACCACAACCCTCCACCACTCACTGACCGCTCCACCTACCACACAACCCTCCTCTTACCCTAGACTACACTCAACCTCCACCTACCACACAACCCTCCACCTGCCACTCACAGCTCCACCTACCAACAACCCTCCACCTACCACACACAACCCCCTCCACCTGCCACACATCCCTCCACCTACCACAACTGCTCACCTGCCACATAACTCTCCACCTCCCACTCCTCCACTCTACTCATACCCCTCCACCTACCAAACCCTCCACCTACCACACAACTCCTCCTCCACACCACACAACCACTCACCTGCCACACCCTCCCTCCACCACCCTCACAACCCCTCCACCTACCCTAGCCCTCCACCTACCACACAACCCCTCCACCTACCACATAGCCCTCCACCCCATACCACCCACATGCCTGCCTCCACTCCACACACCTCCATCTACGCACACTCCCCACTCACTGCGCTCCACCTGCCACTAACCTCACTCCACACACCCCTCCACTCCACCACACATCCTGCCTCCTGCCACTGCTCCACCTACCACACAACCCTCTCCACCTACCACACAGCCTCTCTCCTCACCAACCCTCCACTCACACAACCTCCACCTACCACATATCCCTCCACCTACCACACCAACCCTCTCCTGCCACAAACCTCTCCACTACCACACAACCTCCCTCCACCACCACAACCCTCCACCACCACACAACTGCTCCACCAACCACACAACCCTCCTACCACCCAACCTCCTCTCCCACTCTCACGCCTTTCCTCTCCACCACTACCCCTCCTCCCTCCCATTCCACCACACAACCCCTCCCTCCCTACCACACAACCTCTCCACCCACCACACAACCCCTCCTCTACCACACAACCCCTTACCTACCACAACCCTCCACCTACCACACACCCTCTCCACCTACCACAGCCTACTCCACCTGCCACACACCCTCTCCACCCACCACACAACCCCTCCACCTACCACACAACCCCTCCACTCCACCACACAACCCCTCCACCTACCACAACTCTTCAACCTGTCACTACTCTAACCCCTCCACCTACCACACAACCCTCCACCTACCACAACCCTCCACTACACAATCCCCTCCCTCTACCACATAACTCTCCACCTACCACACAACCTCCCTCCACCTACCACATAACCCTCCCTCTACCACATAACCCCCTCCACCCACCACACAACTCTCCTCCTACCACACAACCCCTCCCCCCACCACACAACCACTCTCCACCCACCACACAACCTCTCCTCCCACCACAAAACCTCCTCCTCCACCTACCCACAACTGCCTTCTACCAGCCACAACCCTCCCCTACCACATAACCCCTCCACCTACCACACAACCCTCTCCCTACCACACAACCCCTCCACCTACCACACAACCTCCTCCACTCTACCTTTCTAACTCCTCCACCTCACACAACCCCCTTCACCTACCACTTAACCCTCCACTACCACAACCCCCACCAACCACACAACCCCCTCCATCTACCACACAACCCTCCTCTACCACACAACCCCTCCACCTACCCAACCTCCCTCCACACCACACAACCTCCCTCCCTCCACCCCCACCTACCCACAACCCTCCACTCCCTCTCCTCCTACCACACAACCCTCCTCCTACCACACACCCCTACCTCCACACACAATCCTATACAGAATTTTTTTGTATCAGTACCAGTTTTGCTCATTCCTGATTACACAAAACCTCTTATTTCCCTGATTGAGAACATGCCCAAAAATATTTCACTATGCCCAGAGCAACACTGTACATTGCATGCATAACACCCTCTCCTTTAAATAAAACCTGCTGGGTTTGCTTTAACCTTACAATTGTCATATCACCTATCTGCTCCACACAAAGTATCCTTAACTATGCATCTATCTTCACTGTCTAATTTCCATATTCAGGTAATGCCGCTTAAAAGTATGTTGGTTTTGTTCTTGTGCGTGTAACAAGTATAAAAGAGTTTGTACTTCTATATAATTTCTGGTTACTGTTCCCAAGGTATACGTCAAATTTCTCTAATGCCATTAACAATGCAGCTGCTTCTTTCTCAATGGTGAATTTCTTTGATGAGCCTTAAATTTAGTGAGCATGTAAGATACCAGGTGCAAAACATCATTATTACCCTCTTGCAATAAAACTGCCCCAGCTCCTACGTCAATCTCATCTACTTGTACAACAAATGGCGTGTCAAAGTTTGGTCCCCTTAATACTGGTTTACACATCAAAATTGCCTTAATTTTCTCAAATTCTTCTGGAAAAATTTCACTCCACACAAAATCCATTTTACGATTAACTAAATCAGTTAATGGTCTAGTAACATCAGAAAAGTTAGGGCAGACTCTCCTATAACACCCTGCCATACGCAAAAACGTTAAACTGCTTTATGGTTGTGGGTATGGACAAGGTATCAATGGCCTCAACTTTAGCCTGGACTCAGGCCACTGTCCCAGAGCCAATCTCATGTCCCAAAAATACTAGTTTGGCATGGCCAGACTCACTCCTAGCGAGGTTAACAATGAGCTGAGCATTATTAAGACAACTGAACAGACAACGAAGTGACTCAATATGCTCACTCCATGTTGAAGAGAACACAACTACGTCGTCAAGATATGCTCTGACACCATTCAAACCATTAATGACAAATGACATCAAACGTTGGAAAGTTGGAGGGGCATTACGCATACCAAATGGCATAGCAGTATGTTGATACAAGCCACAAAGGGTAACAAATGCCGATATGCATCTCGCCCGCTCTGACAAAGGTACCTGTACCTCGTCATTCAGAATGCCGATTTTCTGGGAAGACTCACGGTAGGGCACTTGATCACTGGGGCTACATCGTCCACCAACACACCATGGGCCACCACTGGGCTGGCATCACCAAAGATGAGCTGGAATTCCTGTAGGAAACACATTACATCGCTCCTCTGGTTCTGTAGTAGATATTGAAATCACTTAACACATCAGAAATGTTCAGTTTGATATCGGCTTTCAACTCCCCAGTCATGCTTAGGTCACTCAATCTCCTCCACTCCATCACAGTATTGCACACCACCTTATAGGGTTTCAACAGATTCACATGTACTAGTCGTTTAGTCTTCCTGGCTATGACAGTTAACATCTCCTATACCCCAACATTAAATTTTCTATCTCGTTCATCTTCTTCTACCCAGTTCTCATGCAATAGTTTCAAGGGACCACAGAATCCCAAACTAAACTGTGTAGTATATCTGATAACATCTAATAGATGTTATATAAACCAACATATAATATAATATAAACCAAGTGCACACACAGGTATAACTTCCGGATATCTAGTGGAAGCACACATCACCACAATATTATTATCACTTTTGCAAATGGCTCCCAGATTTTAAAGGTTCAGGTGACAATACTTGATTGGGCTTACCAGCTAACTGCATATTGACATGTACGGTAAAAATCTCCTGTGCCTGAGGAAACTCCAGATTCATAATGGCTCTCTGGTTCTGGTACGGCCCTAGCAAATGATGGAACCAACGACTGGTCAGACTCTTGAGTAGAAATCAACATCTCTCTTGTGACAGGAAGACTACTGAAGTCAACATTCACATGATCCTTAGAATCTGTCTTTACATCACTTGACACACCACTAACAGGTTGATCTACTAAACCTACATCTAACTGCTTTGGTTTAACATCAAACAGTCCATTCAAATCATAATCAGGCAAAACATCACACTGATCACTCACGTCTGTCCCATACGTCACCATTTTAGCTTGACTACTAGTTGCATCACCAGAAGGGAATAACCCAACGCACTTACTCACAAGGTCTGCAGCTCCTGGGTCATTACTCAAAGGAGTAGAGCACACAACTAGATCCGGAACAACAAGGCTACCAGCTTTATCATTTCCCAAGAAGAACGTAACTCCCTCTACTGGCAAAACCTCCTGAACCCCAACTGTAACTGGCTGAGACAAAAGGTCCGTCCGAAGATATAAAACTCAAGTGGTTTCACTAACGCCCGGCAACACAGCATGCTCACCAGTATAAGACTCTTCCACAGATGGAAGAGCACTTTTCAGAATACTCCCAGGGAAAGCAGGACTACCCTCGGACACAGACATAAAACCAGGAAACTGAAAGGGTTGGAAAAAATCCTAAGGGTCCACACAAACTGGGTCAGAAACAGTGTCAACATCATCTACACCAACACCATCTGCTGAGACAAATGCAAAATTAGCAACAGGCGTGTCATGGGACTCCTTAGCTTTGAGCTTAGGACATTGGGCAATATAGTGACCAGGCTTTCTACATTAAAAAACACACAGAAGTCTTAACATCGCCAGATCCATTACCACCATGACCATGAGAACCTCTGCCAACATTCTCAAAAGAGGGTTTATTACCTCTGTTACCAAACGGGAGCTGGAACCGCATTAACTTTATGAATAAGTCTGACATTTTCCGCCAAATTGACAGCTCTCTCAATAGTTGTAACTTCCTTCTCACAAACGTACATACGGACGTCCGTGGGGACACCCTTCAAATACTGCTCGAGTGCAATCAATTCGCAAAGTTCATCGTAGGTTTTAACTCCACGAGCCGATAGCCATCTGTTGCGCAACTTATTGACAGTGTGACCATAATCGAGATATGACTGATCGGGCAATTGGAATGAATGTCTAATCTTATCTCGATATGACACTGCTGTCGACCGGTAAGATTTCAAAATGGCTTCCTTGACCACAGAATACTCATTTTGCTGAGAGCCACACGTCAGTGAAGTTTCAATCCTCCAGTTTCCGTCTCCACCTCCTCCGCCGACTCAAGTCCCTCAGGTTCCTGCAACTCCTCAGTGTTTACAAAACATTCATACTTCTCAAGCTCACCTATGCCTCCCCCCCACCTGGTCTTCCTAAATACGTAAACACCTAAAAAAGAGCATGCAAGATTATTCTCTCCCTTCCTACTCCACATATCAAAGCGCTCAACACACTGACCCTTTCGACTCTCTGACCATCACCACGACCTCATCTGCAAATTTGGTAAGGTTTACACCATCCTCGACACCGGCCCGACTACCACCTGAGATCCCTAGTCCGAGAATTGCTGTTCGACACCACAACCGCATCCAGCCCATACGTGCACGAACTGATCGCTATAAGAACAGCCCAGTCCCAACCATTGTAAAAATTATCAATAACTTGTAATAAACCAGTGTATTCACTCCCAGTAAACACTACTCCTTGCACTGTCACTATGTTGAAATGAACTGTAGTAGTTTGAGCTTTTCCCCATCTAGTTATTACATGTCTTATTTGTGTCACTTATGTTACTTGTATATTATTTGTAATTCGAAACCCATTCCCCAAATATGTAACTGTATATTTTCAGCCTTCTGGCTGCCAAGCTCTTTCAATAAACCGTTAATTATTATTATTATTATTTAATTATTAGATTAGGCTGGGTATCGGGGTGATTGCAATGGGTTGTAGTTTATTTAAGGATTGTGGGCTGGTTGAGTTGGGCACTGGTGACACATATGCGGTCTTCCAGTCAGCTGGGTATTTTGCTTGACTGCGGGAAGCATTGATGATGGAGCAGAGGGGTGTAGCTAGTTCCAGGGAGAACTCCTTGTAGAGTTTTATTGGTAAGTCAATGGGGTGGTGCAGCGCTTTAACTTCAGTTTGTCCAGACTTTTGCTACTTCAAATTCTTCTACTGTGTGTGTGTGTGTGTGTGTGTGTGTGTGTGTGTGTGTGTGTGTGTGTGTGTGTGTGTGTGTGTGTGAACACACCACATACTCAATCATATATTACCACACCTCATTAACCTTATTACATCACGGGGAGAAGCAGTAAGCAAATTAAGTAATTCCAACCTGGCTCTTTGGCCAGGCACGTTCTAGAGGTAACATTAATCAAGCGAGCTCTGACACCCACATGGGGTGAGTCACAGTAACATCTGCTTTTAACTTACCTGGAAGATGAGTAAGCCAAAACTCATCTAAGGCGAGTTAAAATGAAGATATGAACGTCTGCCCATATAGACTAACACTTGATGTTGTATGTGTGACAATGTTGAGCTTCATGCCTACATAAAACAAGGCAAATAGCATTCGCCACAGTCCCTCTTATGACGTTGGCCACAGTACCTGTCATGATGTTTTTACGTGCCTTGAGAATTTGCAGTCCGGAATTCATCGATGAGGAATACAAATATATATATAATATTGGCTCAAACCTTAAATACCCTAGACTTTCATAGACAAATGCTTAAACATTACTAAGAAAACTTTTTATAGAACTGACCCCAAGCCCACCCATGACCATAAGAATATCTTAATATTACCATTTCACAAAAATTTCTCACACATTCCTGCACAGCTAAAAACCTGAACGTCAATGTGGCATTTAAAAACTCATGCACTGTTAAACAAATGTTAATCAAGAACTCCCCCAACAACACAATTGGTTGCATTTATAAAGTTCCTTGCAAGGAATGTAATATGTTTTACTTAGGCCAGACAGGTAAAGATCTTGCAACTAGAATTAAACAACACAAATACAGTGTTAGGACAGGCCAGGAATCCAATGCTCTGTTTGTTCATTTGAGGGATAACAAGCATTGCATTGACTGGGAAAATGCCTCCTCAATATTACCATGTAAGTCAATTGACAGTAGGAACATCATAGAATCTAGTCTTATTAAACATACCGAAGCATTCAACATGAATTTGAGTAACGGCATGTACAAGCTGGACAATTTTGTAATTAAGAAGATTTGTGATCAGGTGAGAAGGCCGGGTCACTTGACCATCTGACCTGACCACCAACCGTTGTGTGCTATTTAAAGATTAGTAGGGTCATTACCTAATACCTGACCATTGTGGACCTGGTCTCACCCTCCTCTGTATATATACACCTTGATTTGTATTACTCTCTCTAGTCTGTACTCACCCCTGAAGATGTGAATTACACAGCGCTTAGAACTTCGTGTTTTCTTCTTTCCTTGTTTATCAGCATATACCTAGATCACGCGCACCTACAGTGATTTACTTGCACTATATATATATATATATATATATATATATATATATATATATATATATATATATATATATATATATATATATATATATATATATATATATATATATAACCAGGGATATAACAACAGGAATTAAATACACCAACATATAACATGTTAGGCCAGAAAATAGTCCAACTATTGTATACTTTTGGTGAAAACACGACAGAAACCCACAGCTGCAGGGTGATAAATGAAGAGAGAGGCGTGTATAGGGTGATAAACTGAGAGAGAGGCATGTATAGGGTGATAAACTGAGAGAGGGGCGTGTATAGGGTGATAAACTGAGAGAGAGGCGTGTATGGGGTGATAAACTGAGAGAGAGGCGTGTATAGGGTGATACTGAGAGAGAGGGCGTGTATAGGGTGATAAACTGAGAGAGAGAGGCGTGTATGGGTGATAAAGGCTGAGAGAGAGGGGCGTGTATAGGGGTGATAAACTGAGAGAGAGGGCGTGTATAGGGTGATAAACTGAGAGAGGGCGTGTATAGGGTGATAAACTGAAGGCGTGTATAGGGTGATAAACTGAGAGGGGGCGTGTATGGGGTGATAAACTGAGAGAGAGAGGCGTGTATAGGGTGATAAACTGAGAGGGGCGTGTATAGGGTGATAAACTGAGAGAGGGGCGTGTATAGGTTGATAAACTGAGAGAGGGCGTGTATAGGGTGATAAACGGAGAGAGGCGTGTATAGGTGATAAACTGAGAGAGGGGCGTGTATAGGGTGATAAACTGAGAGAGAGGCGTGTATAGGGTGATAAACTGAGAGGGCGTGTATAGGGTGATAAACTGAGAGAGAGAGGCGTGTATAGGGTGATAAACTGAGAGAGAGGCGTGTATAGGGGTGATAAACTGAGAGAGGGCGTGTATAGGGTGATAAACTGAGAGAGAGAGGCGTGTATAGGGTGATAAACTGAGAGAGGGGCGTGTATAGGGTGATAAACTGAGAGAGGACGTGTATAGGGTGATAAACTGAGAGAGAGGCGTGTATAGGGTGATAAACTGAGAGAGAGGCGTGTATAGGGTGATAAGCAGAGAGAGGCGTGTATAGGGTGATAAACTGAGAGAGAGGCGTGTATAGGGTGATAAACTGGAGAGAGAGGCGTGTATAGGTGATAAACTGAGAGAGAGAGGCGTGTATAGGGTGATAAACTGAGAGAGGGCGTGTATAGGATAAACTGAGAGAGGGCGTGTATAGGGGTGATAAACTGGAGAGAGGGCGTATAGGGTGATAAACTGAGAGAGGGGCGTGTATAGGTGATAAACTGGAGAGAGTGTATAGGGTGATAAACTGAGAGAGGGGCGTGTATAGGTGATAAACTGAGAGAGGCATGTATGGGGTGATAAACGGAGAGAAGGGCGTATAGGGTGAGAGAGAGAGGCATGTAGGGTGATAAACGAGAGAGAGGGTGTGGAGAGATAAACTGAGAGAGAGATGTATAGGGTGATAAACAAGAGAGAGGCGTATAGGGGTGATAAACTGAGAGAGAGGCGTGTATAGGGTGATAAACTGAGAGAGGGTGTATAGGGTGATAAACTGAGAGAAGGGCGTGTATAGGGTGATACACTGGAGAGAGGCATGTATAGGGTGATAAACGGAGAGAGAGGCGTGTATAGGGTGATAAACTGGAGAGAGAGGCGTATAGATAAACTGGAGAGGGCGTATAGGGTGATAAACTGAGAGAAGGGCGTATAGGTGATACACTGAGAGAGAGGCATGTATAGGGGTGATAAACGGAGAGAGAGGCGTGTATAGGTGAGATAAACTGAGAGAGAGGCGTGTATAGGGTGATAAACTGAGAGAGAGAGGCGTATAGGGTGATAAACAGAGAGAGAGGCGTGTATAGGTGATAAACTGAGAGAAGGCGTATAGGGTGATACACTGGAGAGAGAGAGGCATGTATAGGGTGATAAACAGAGAGAGAGGCGTGTATAGGGTGATAAACGGAGACAGAGGCGTGTATAGGGTGATAAACTGAGAGAGAGGCGTGTATAGGGTGATAAACTGAGAGAGCGGCGTGTATAGGGTGATAAACTAAAAGAGAGGCGTGTATAGGGTGATAAACAGAGAGAGGCGTGTATAGGGTGATAAACAGAGAGAGTGGCGTGTATAGGGTGATAAACTAAGAGAGAGGCATGTATAGGGTGATAAACTGAGAGAGAGGCATGTATAGGGTGATAAATTGAATGAGTGGCGTGTATAGGGTGATAAACAGAGAGAGGCGTGTATAGGGTGATAAACAGAGAGAGTGGCGTGTATAGGGGGATAAACAGAGAGAGTGGCGTGTATAGGGTGATAAACGGAGAGAGAGGGGCGTGTATAGGGTGATAAACTGAGAGAGGCGTATAGGGTGATAAACTGAGAGAGAGGCATGTATAGGGTGATAAACGGAGAGAGGAGCGTGTATAGGGTGATAAACGGAGAGAGAGGCATGTATAGGGTGATAAACTGAGAGAGGGGCGTGTGTAGGATGATAAACTAAGAGAGAGGCGTGTATAGGGTAATAAACTGAGAGACAATCATTGTGTATGACAGGAAGAACTGTGTAGATGATCACCGTAACTGTATACTGTTTACTAGGCCTTTGATACAGAAGGAAGCAGCATAGTTGGCACTAAACTTGACCCCAACAGTAAGGTTAGGTGGCTGGGTGAACTGGAGTGTAGAGTAAAGGGAGAACTTTAGGATAAGAGAGGGGAAGTGCAGATACACCCTCAGATATAGTGTAAATTATTCCTCTGTCGCAAGAGAACATAGTGAAGACACAACCAGATCATTATCCATAAAACGCACGATGTACATATTCACCTTCATTTCCACGTCACCTCTTGTGCTGCCCTTTCCCTTCTCCCTCCCACCTCCCTTTGCTCCCACCACCTGAAGTTGCCCCCTCATCCCCATCCTCCACTCACAGCCAATTAAGTGAGGTAGCTCCACCCACCTTCATGATGGTTGGTTGGTCGAAGGGTCGTCAAGGGTATATAGAGCGGTGCACTCCCTCAGCAGGTCCACATCATTACCAGTATTAGCTCTCATACTGACCCTTCACCCAACCCAGTCAACCATGATCAGGTGAGCCACAACTGTGAAGCAATGAAGGTAGTTTATAGGAAGTGAGGCGACGCACAGGTCTAGTAGCCACATTGATAACTGAGGCGATTTCACTCAAGGGAAGAACTTCAAACTAACTATCAAAGTTTGTAAGACAAGCTAGCTAAGACAGTCTGAAGTTAGCTGAGACACTCTGAAGTTAACTGAGACACTCCGAAGTTAGCTGAAACACTCTGAAGTTAACTGAGACCGTCTGAAGTTAGCTGAGACACTCTGATGTTAGCTGAGACACTCTGAAGTTAGCTGAGACATTCTGATGTTAGTTGAGACACTCTGAAGTTAGCTGACGCAGTCTAAAGTTAGCTGAAACACTCTGAAGTTAACTGAGACACTCCGAAGTTAGCTGAAACACACTGAAGTTAACTGAGACACTCTGAAGTTAGCTGAGACATTCTGATGTTAGTTGAGACACTCTGAAGTTAGCTGACGCAGTCTAAAGTTAGCTGAGACACTCTGACGTTAGCTGAGACACTCTGATGTTAGCTGAGACACTCTGAAGTTAGCTGACGCAGTCTAAAGTTAGCTGAGACACTCTGAAGTTAGCTGAGACACTCTGATGTTAGCTGAGACAGTCTGAAGTTAGCTGAGACACTCTGAAGTTAGCTGAGACACTCTGATGTTAGCTGAGACACTCTGATGTTAGCTGAGACAGTCTAAAGTTAGCTGAGACACTCTGAAGTTAGCTGAGACACTCTGATTTTAGCTGAGACAGTCTGAAGTTAGCTGAGACACTCTGGAGTTAGCTGAGACACTCTAATTTTAGCTGAGACAGTCTGAAGTTAGCTGAGACACTCTGAAGTTAGCTGAGACAGTCAGAAATTAGGAAGAGACAGTCTGAATCTAGATGATAAAGTCTAATGTTAGATGAAAGTCTAAAGCTAGCTGAGACAGTCTGAAGCTAGCTGAGACACGCTGAAGTTAGCTGAGACAGTCTGAAGTTATCTGAGACACTCTGAAGTTAGCTGAGACAGTCAGAAATTAGGATGGGACAGTCTGAATCTAGATGATAAAGTCTGATGTTAGATGAAAGTCTAAAGCTAGCTGAGACAGTATGAAGCTATCTGAGACAGTCTGAAGCTAGATGAGACACTCTAAAGTTAGCTGAGACACTCTGAAGTTAGCTGAGACACTTTCATGTTAGCTGAGACAGTCTGAAGTTAGCTGAGACACTCTGAAGTTAGCTGAGACAGTCAGAAATTATGATGAGACAGTCTGAATCTAGATGATAAAGTCTGATGTTAGATGAAAGTCTAAAGCTAGCTGAGACAGTCTGAAGCTAGCTGAGACAGTCTGAAGCTAGCTGAGACAGACTGAAGCTAGCTTAGACAGTCTCTGACTAATAAATTTGAGGTTTATTACAACGTCAACACTGGTGTATATCTCCAGCAAGTTGATGGACTCTGTCGACTGATTCCTTTACCAACTGAGAATGTTTAGAATAAGTGAATTAGACGTCTAAGTTGTTGAGCACACAAGTATTAGTTCAATACCCATGAATGGCAGATGTTTCGACTTGATCTTATTCCCGTATTAGTATTAGGAGAATATTTGGTGGCCAGGGGATTAGTTCAGGATATGGTAAATCAGGGGGAAATGAAGGAAAGTGGGAGAATGACAACTTAAGGTTGAATGATGTACTTGAACAGTAACTTCTTGCTCTCTGGCCTTGGATTGTATTCCTATTTTTCAGTTGCCAATATTCAGAGTAGAAATGACGACCTCTGACCAGGCTCTCTTCTGGAGCTGGCTGGATCATCGTTTCTTTTATCTTAATAAATGTAGAAAGAAGGGCTGGAGAGGCTGGGGATTATCGCCGTTGGTCACTCGCATCTTTTTATGAGTTTTATTTAAATGTTTTTTAAGAAGTGAAAGAAAGTGAATACACACATTAAAGATGTTAGATCCAACTTTGTACTCAGGTTGACGAGAAGGTAGTCTTATTTTTATTTATTTATTTTTTAATGAAGTTTGTGTTTAATTTCCAGTTTGTTTTATAAGATTCTATTTGTTAAACCTGGTTATCTCATAGCTCTATATATGTTACTGTATTCTCCGTGTTTTATGGTCAACAGTAATACCACGGAGCACAACCTTGGGACCAGTGTAATATGTGTGCAAGTTTCAGGTCTCTAACTGCATCCGTTTTGGACCTGTAGCTGGGACAGACACATCTCCAAGTCTAGTTTGGCTTATCTAATTTCTTGGTTGGCCACATTTAGGATTCCCCTTTACAGTATACTAAATAACCCGCATGAAATTGTTCAAAGGAGGGCCACCAGACTGGTGCCTGCACTTCGGCACCTCAGCTACCCTGAGAAATTGGAGCGCCTGAACTTGCCTAGCTTATACTACAGACGGGCAAGGGAGGACCTAGTTGAGGTGTATGAGCATCTCAAGGGGCACCACTCAGTCGAGTGTCCTTACTTGGACCTGGAGGACGCTCGCCCCACAAGGGGTCACAGCTCAAGACTGAAGAAGCTGTAAGTCCAGAAAACTGTGAGGGCAAACTTTTTTGGAGTGAGAGTTGTAAACTCTTGGAACAATCTACCAGAAAGTGTTGTGACGGCACCGAGTGTGAACTCTTTCAAGACAAGACTTGACCAACACTGGAGCAGGTTCAGGTACATTCAAGGAGCCGGTGCATGCCCAGTATTTGCCAACAGTGCGTAACAGAGACGTGACCGATCGCCCAAGCGGCTAACGAGCCGATCAGTGGTAAAGAGGATAAAAGTAAAGTAATGTAAAGTAAAGTAAATGATGTCCTCAGCTCCAGAATTTCTTCCACAACTGGTAATTTCTTTTGTAAGCTTTTCTGGATTTGTGGTTTGTCCACCTGATCATATTCCATCTCCTCCTTGTTGTCGTGTTATACATTCCTCTTCTGATAGCTCAAGAATTTTCATTGCGTCTTGCAATGATTCGTCTTTGTACAAGTCTTTTTTAACGATTTCTTCCTAGTTAATTCTCTGTTGTTTGTCTCTCGTGAGTTGGTAATCTCCATGGTTGAGTCAAGGCACGTGAGTGTGGAGAGTAAGCCTTGAGTGTGATCATTGAATTCTTCCGGGTGAGATTCACCCAGTCTATTGTCTCATGAATAACGTTTCCCATAATTAGGGCTTGTGCTCTGGATGCTGTCTAGATGCCTCTAAGGAGATCTGCCACTTCCTCCTCCTAGACCGAGTCGGTCCTATAGCACACACCTATTGTCAGGTTGCTTTTGTCTTATGCTATAAAATCACATGAAATAGATTCAGGTGATCTAATTTAATTTAGTTCGTTATTACTGGTTGCTGTCAGGTGCTCCTTGAGTTACAGTAGTACACCACCACCTCTTGTGGCCGTCTTTCTAAAGGAGTTCCTCATTCCAATGACGTCTGGGTTTTTTTTTCTGTATCCTCATATGTTTTCAATACATCAGTCTTATTAACTAGACTTCTGGCATTTGTGTACCAAGACTTGATTGACCTGGTTTCTAATGCTGTCCTCTTTGAAGGCCGAGATCCTTGAGGGCTAGTAGAATCACTCTCATGTATCGCCTGCGGGGGTTTTGTTCTCTCTGAGTTAGCAGTATTACTTAAAGCTACAACAGGCATTATGTTAACATTATTTACAGTTAGTTCCCCACTTTTCCTATTAGTGAGAGAGCTAGGACATTACTTGGCGTTCCCATCTTCCTGTACACTGGCTACTTTCCCATACTCCCATATTCTGAGACATTCTAAAGAATCCCTTGTAGCTACATATCTCACAGCACTGACATGTAACAATTCCAACTTGTTGCCTGATATATAGGAATCTTGGGTATCTAAATCATTTTGTTTGTATTGCCTTAAGTGTTTAACGCTGATACATTCTAAACGTGGCAGAGCCGTGGTGGTTCTTTTATTGCTTCATCGTAGTTAATGTCTGTGTTTGTGTTTCCCAAATCGCTAAGCTGTGTGAGGTTCTGAGGAGAGGGAAAATATCTTCACTGGATTATGATTCTTTTATAGCAACTGGAATACACACCTTTAGCCATACATGTAGTGACTTAGCTGTTACAACAGTGGCTGAGGTGCTACTTAGCTGCTACAACAGTGGCTGAGGTGCTACTTAGCTGTTACAACAGTGGCTGAGGTGCTACTTAGCTGCTACAACAGTGGCTGAGGTGCTACTTAGCTGTTACAACAGTGGCTGAGGTGCTACTTAGCTGTTACAACAGTGGCTGAGGTGCTACTTAGCTGCTACAACAGTGGTTGAGGTGCTACTTAGCTGCTGCAACAGTGGCTGAGGTGCTACTTAGCTGCTACAACAGTGGCTGAGGTGCTACAGCTGCTACAACAGTGGCTGAGGTGCTACTTAGCTGCTACAACAGTGGCTGAGGTGCTACTTAGCTGCTACAACAGTGGCTGAGGTGCTACTTAGCTGCTACAACACAACTTAGTGGCTGTAGCTGCTACTAGCTACAACAGTGGCTGAGGTGCTACTTAGCTGTTACAACAGTGGCTGAGGTGCTACTTAGCTGTTACAACAGTGGCTGAGGTGCTACTTAGCTGTTACAACAGTGGCTGAGGTGCTACTTAGCTGTTACAACAGTGGCTGAGGTGCTACTTAGCTGTTACAACAGTGGCTGAGGTGCTACTTAGCTGTTACAACAGTGGCTGAGGTGCTACTTAGCTGTTACAACAGTGGCTGAGGTGCTACTTAGCTGTTACAACACTGAGGTGCTACTTAGCTGTTACAACGTGCTACTTAGCTGTTACAACAGAGGTGCAACTTAGCTGTTACACAGTGGCAGTGGCTGACTACTTAGCTGTTACAACAGTGGCTGAGGTGCTACTTAGCTGTTACAACAGTGGCTGAGGTGCTACTTAGCTGTTACAACAGTGGCTGAGGTGCTACTTAGCTGTTACAACAGTGGCTGAGGTGCTACTTAGCTGTTACAACAGTGGCTGAGGTGCTAGGGGTTGACGGGCTCCTGGGGGGTCAGGAGCTGTAAGGTCCTCTGCAGGTGTATGTATTTAATTCTTTGTTTCCGGTTTTATAAATCTTCTTCGTTTATCATCTTGTTTAAGGACACACTTAATAAAGCTTACATCATTTTTAATTAACTTATAATATGTTTGTATGTATGTAATTTGCCATTTTTTGATCAATAAACTTATGGATCAATTTATCTATCTATGCGACGCCATCAGCGTGAAGTAAGTATAATGAATATCAGTTCCTACACAATGGCCAGTAAGATGCCCACCAGGACAATAGATAATATAACAATGATTATACAAGAATCACTTTCCCGTGACAAGGACCTACACTTGACGCTGGCAGCCATGAGGCGATGTTTTCATGGTGGTGACCGATAATGAGTTCATGATTTCTTTAGATACGTTTTCATCATATATTTCTATTAAGTTAAAACTGTCTCTATCTCGGAAATTATTGCGCCGAAAATGTCGAAGTCTTTAAACTGCTATGGGACATATGGGCACGGAGGTGGAGGAGACTGCGGTGGGAGCAGGCAAACAAAGTGAAAGGTTACAGGGACATAGTGCTAGAAATGATGACAAAACTAAATTAAGCAGGGCGTTAAAACCTAAACACGACAAAGAGAGGACTCAGAACACGACTTACTGAAATGTCTACTACGCAAACAGTCGAAGTATGAGAAACAAAATGTATGAAATCAGGGCGTTGGTATGTACCGAAAAAAGCGATACAATAGCATTCACAGAAATATGGATAACTTAGACTCACGAGAGTTACCTGTCGAATACCAAATTGCAGGTTACAAATGATTCCATACCGATGGGCAGATTAGGAAAGGAGGCGGAGTAGCAATTTGTCAGGGATAATCTGAAGTGTGAAATAAATAAGGAAATAAAAACTGAACTGAATACAGAAACAATTTAGATAAAATTAATCGATTGTAGAGAAAAATTAATTGCGGGAGTAATATATAGACCTCCTAATCTTGATAGAGTTGATGAACGACTTATTTGATGTAATAAACAGGAACACCCACACCGAACGGCGCCCAGACACACAGGCAGGCACCCAGACACCCATGTGAACGACCTTTACAATGTTTATGGCACTTGTCAGACCGGACGGACACAATTAGTTACAACCTCAAAGAATAACATGTAAACTTATATTAGACCCTTGGAAAAAACCTACTCTGATTGGAGACTGAAAAAGGCCTCCTCGACAGCAGGATAGGAGTGTAAGAAAAAGACACAGTTTGGCTGTTGAAGTGTGGGTGTGAGGTTCCTGTGTGTGGCCCGGCGACCGTCGATACTGAAGGATCGGTAATGTGTACCTTATGTTTTCTCTTTAGTTTTGCGGGTGTATAGTGAGCTCCATTTTCTCCCACGGTATCTAGTTAGAAATAGGATGAACACAGGCGACCTCATGTCACGTCCTTGCTGAATAAACTTAAATGGAAAATGTCTCTTTCCACTACCCTTCCTAACTAATACATTAATCTAAAAACAAAGGGTTCTCCCAGTAACAGATGGATGGATACGAAAATGTACATAGAGTTAAGTGACCCCCTTAAGTAACTACAGTACCACTCCGACTGAGTAAAGTAAGTAGACACAAAGCCTTTTGTTATATTGGGATGAAATGTGCAGGACTTCCAGACATAGCAAGGTCTGTATAGTAGGCGACTTTAACCTTGGCCAAATAGATTGGATCGACCTTACAGGTAACTCAGAATCAGAGGATTTTCTTGAAACAGTTCAGGACTGTTTCCTAAGTCAACATATAACCGAACCTACCCGGGGTAATACCGAGGTAGGGAACGAACTTGCCAACAGCTATCACAAAGAAATAAGATTTCAATTAGAATTTAATGGCAGACACAAGTAAAATTCCATTTAAGTCCCAGATTTCAGAAGGGCAAACTTTGATAGGTTGAAAAGGCAGCTGAGAGAAGGGGCATCACATTTGGGGATGGATTTCATGAGCTCACACAATGTACCCACAGAGGGCGACCTCACTTTACCTGGAGACCTGACAAAGATATCCTCACAAAATATGACGAGATCTGAGGTTGACGAGTTACACAACAATTTAAATAATGAGTGACTTAATGCACAAAGGCAGAACATACTGTGGGGTTTCGTGATGTTGAATCACATATAGGATGGAGGTGAGAAGGGAAACTCAGCAATGGTGGTTTTCTTATATAAATATATTATATACAAAACAGTCTGGTGCTGGGAAGTTGGTGCGTGGTGGAGGAGTTGCTGTGAGGAGCTTCTTTAGAGGAGGTGTTGTGTGTTGCAGGGCTCTAGGTAGAATGGACTTCACGGCGAGGCTGTGAGCTTATATACACTTCCACCGGAAGTAAGCATAGCCGGTGTCGCGGGGGGGGGGGAGTCTAAACGGCGAGGCTTGGTAGACTACGAGGCTTTGGCTTGGAAGCTTGAAAAGGAATCGGCTGGTCAGCGACAAACGGCAGTGACAGTTGTAGGGGAGAGTAGTCACTACAATACCATCCAGAAAACTCAGTCAGACAACAATGACCCTAAATGGATAAATAATTATTTAAAAAATATTATTGGACAAAGAAAGCTATAGGTAGGATAATAAATCGTGGTGAAGTTTACCTCCGAGATTATTATAAGGTATTGGCGAGTAGGGTTAAGACCGAGATAAGAAAAGCAAAGAGGAATAATGAACTGTAGGTAGCAAGGGAGGCGAAGTCAAACCCCAAGGGATTCTTCCAAATGTATCAAACTAAAACACGAGAAGAGATTGGACCAATACAGTACAGTCAAATACCAGCGAGCTAGCTGATAACGACGGAGAAATGAGTAATAATCTGAATAAAAAATTTTCAACAGTTTTCACCACCGAAAATTTAAACATGATACCCGAGGGCGGGATAGTAGTGACTAGTAACGACGTTACTAAGCAAATAGACAAGTTAAAGCCTAATAAGTCACCTGGTCCCGATGAGATATTTGCCAGAGTATTAAAGAAATGTAAGGAAGAGCTTAGTATGCCCTTAGCAAAATTGTTTAACATGTCATTAAAAACGGATGTAGAACCAGAATCCTGGAGGATAGCGAATGCAATACCGATTTCCAAGAAGGGAGATAGATCACTTTCCTCTAACTACCTTCCAGTCAGCTTAACATCAATCGAAGGCAAATTACTGGAAGCAATATTTTCAAACTCTATTCGAAATCACCTAGAGAGCACAAGTTGATCAATGATTCCCAACATGGCTTCACAAAAGGGCGTTCATGTCTAACTAATCTATTAATATTCTTTTCTGCTGTTTTCGAATCAGTGGACGAGGGGCACGACTATGATGTGGTATATCTTGACTTTAGTAAAGCCTTCGACAGAGTCCCCCACGAATGACTAATAAGAAAAGTGGAAGCTCATGGCATTGGAGGAGATATTTTAAAATGGATTAGGGCGTGGTTACAGGAGAGAAAACAGCGAGTGAGCATAAACGGCACTAAAACCGATTGGAGCAACGTCACTCGTGGAGGACCCCAAGGCTCAATACTTGGACCATTTTTATTTATTATATACATAAACGACATAGATATCGGCGTAGACAGCAACATAAGTAAATTTGCTAATGACACTAAAATAGGGCGAATAATTAAATCTGACGAGGACTCCGCAAAACTACAGGAAGATCTAAAAAAAAATTTCGAATGGTCTGAAAAATGGCAGATGAAGTTCAATGTGGACAAATGTAAAGTACTTAGTCTAGGAGATGTAAACAGAGAAACCAGATATCGATTGAACAACGATGTTAAAGAGAAATCCGAAAGTGAGAAAGATTTAGGAGTAATGATGCAAGGATAATAAAGTATTTGGGTTCGTACAAAGGAGTGTTAGTTACAAGACTAGAGAGGTCATCCTAAAACTATATCTTGCGCTTGTGAAACCTCAAATGGATTACGCAATTCAATTCTGGTCGCCGTATTACAGAATGGATATATAATCCCGAGAAAGAATTCAGAGGAGAATGACGACTAAATCCGGGCATTAGGAACCTCGAGTACAGGGACAGGTAAAGCATTTTAATTTGCACTACCTCGAGAGACGTAGAGTGAGGGGCGATATGATAAAGGTGCATAAATGGAAGTCAGGGCTAAACAAAGGGACAAAACAAAGGTACTCAAACTATCCAACTAGAAGCAAACTCGTAACAATGGTTTTAAATTAGAGAAATTTAGATTTAGGCGCGAAATAGGTAAACACTGATTTGTAAATAAAGTAGTGGACGAGTGGAACAAGTTACCAAACATCATCATTACCTCGAATACGCTGGGTAGCTTTAAACATAGGTTGGGTGGATATGTGAGCAATAGGGGTTGGGTGTAAACGGGACTGCTCAGTGTGGGCCAATAGGCCCACTGCAGTTTCCTCCATTCTTATGTTCTTATGTTCTTAACAGTTGTATTTACATTTCTAAATACAATAATAATTAGGTTTCCCACTTTTTTGCATAATTATAATCTTTATCTCTGTTAATTTTCTTTGTATTCATTCTCGCTTATCATATTCTGCCATCACACAGAATGGTGACACCAGCACTTGTGTTGATGGTGATAACAGGTGTGGCGGCTGACAGCTTCCAGGTGCCTCCTAAAGCACGGGCACTAGTTACTGAGCCCTGTGGTGAAATCAACATGGCGCCAGGAGAGAGAAAAGCCATCCAGGACGACAGCAACCCAACGGCAATCTATAGTCCAAATCAAAGGTGAAGTGAGGCGTGACTTAATAATGTGTTGTAAGGTAACCTAACCTAACCTAACCTAACGTGAGTCTGACACACTGTGTGTCCTCCCCTCGTGAGTCTAACACACTGTGTGTCCTCCCTCGTGAGTCTGACACACTGTGTGTCCTCCCTCGTGAGTCTGACACACTGTGTGTCCTCCCTCGTGAGTCTGACACACTGTGTGTCCTCCCTCGTGAGTCTGACACACTGTGTGTCCTCCCTCGTGAGTCTAACACACTGTGTGTCCTCCCTCGTGAGTCTAACACACTGTGTGTCCTCCCTCTTGAGTCTAACACACTGTGTGTCCTCCCTCTTGAGTCTAACACACTGTGAGTCCTCCCTCGTGAGTCTAACACACTGTGAGTCCTCCCTCGTGAGTCTAACACACTGTGTGTCCTCCCTCGTGAGTCTAACACACTGTGTGTCCTCCCTCGTGAGTCTAACACACTGTGTGTCCTCCCTCTTGAGTCTAACACACTGTGTGTCCTCCCTCGTGAGTCTGACACACTGTGTGTCCTCCCTCGTGAGTCTGACACACTGTGTGTCCTCCCTCGTGAGTCTGACACACTGTGTGTCCTCCCTCGTGAGTCTAACACACTGTGTGTCCTCCCTCGTGAGTCTAACACACTGTGTGTCCTCCCTCTTGAGTCTAACACACTGTGTGTCCTCCCTCTTGAGTCTAACACACTGTGAGTCCTCCCTCGTGAGTCTAACACACTGTGAGTCCTCCCTCGTGAGTCTAACACACTGTGTGTCCTCCCTCGTGAGTCTACCACACTGTGTGTCCTCCCTCGTGAGTCTAACACACTGTGTGTCCTCCCTCGTGAGTCTACCACACTGTGTGTCCTCCCTTGTGAGTCTAATACTGTGTGTCCACCCTCGTGAGTCTACCACAATGTGTGTCCTCCCTCGTGAGTCTAACACACTGTGTGTCCTCCCTCGTTTCCTTTATTACTTTGCTGTCACTCAGAATCGGGTATGACGATCATCCAGCTATGATATAATGACATGAGTTATTAAGGATGTCACCTTCGTTGGTGAGCTCTGAGGTGACTCGAGACCGATACGGGACCGGCAGAGTCGTCCACAGAGGTTGCAAGTGCAGGGGAGGGCTACATCCATTGCAGTCGGGCTAACTGGAAAGTATTGACACCTCGCGTGGTGCTCCTCCAAGCGTTACGGTGTCAGTGATCGTCTCCCAGGTGATGAGGTCGATTTGAAACTTTCAGGTTTATCTTAAGACTATCCTCATACCTTTCCTATTGCCCTTCAGCATTATGTTTACTATTCGTTAGGTGACTGTAAAGTAATTGCTTTAGAAATCTACTGTCGTCCATTCAGGTAACATAGCCAGTCAAAGTTTTAGTTCATAGATAAGGTAGCCTCCATGCTCCTACAGTTGGTGTAAGGCGAGAATACTGGCAATTACTCTCTTGTCTTCCCAGCGAACTCTGAGGATGGAACGTAGACTACATGAGAAAGTCTCCAAGCGACTTGAGGTGCCTCCTGTATGTGACCCATGTCTCCTTTGCCATACAGCAGGGTGGGGAGGACCTCTGCTCGATATACGTACATCTTTGTATATAAATTTCCGTTCCTACAGCTGAAGACACAAGTACGGGGTCTGCTAAGGCTTGAGATGCACATCTGATATGATGTTGAATCTCTTCATCGATGTCCGCGGCGGTGGACAGGTGGAGTGGCGATACCGGGTAGATAACATTAGAGAGGTAGTATGTTAATCTGGATGAATGGTGAAGGGTGATTGAACCAGGGGCAGGCTGACAGAGAATCTGGGTCTTAAGTACATTCACCTTGAGGCCGATGTGCATACTCATTTCCATAGGTGGGATCTCCTGTAGGCGCGTTCAGTATAAGCACAAGGGTGAGGTCGTCTGCATACTGAAGTTCAGTAATGGAAGCTGCCAACACCATTGTTCTGACTGGAGTCGTCTTATGTTAGTTCCTTCTCCGGTAATTGATTTTGAATATGAAAATGGAAAAGAGGTTAGTGTCAGTACAAATCCTTGTTTTACCTCCGTTTGGATGGGGAAGAACTCACACTGGGTACCATTGTGCAGGAGACTGCCATTCATGCCATCGTGGAGTTGCCTCACAATAGCGATGAATTTTGGTGGGCGGCGAAAACGGTTTAGAGGATCCACCAGGGGCTTCCTGTTGACCGAGTCGAAGGCCTTGGTATTCAATGAAACCCATGTACCAGGTCACGACATTTCTGCAATTTTCCTACATCTGTCGGGCGAAGCAAAGATCATGTCGTTAATTGCCATGTGATGATCAGCTGTTTTGTTGAGATTCTGGGAGAAAGTCTTCCGCCTCAGAGGAATCTGTTTGGGAGGACTCGGGCAATAATCTTGCCAGCTATGGAGAGCAGCAGAGAGACCCCACAGTTTGTTGCCACAGTCTCACTGGTCTCCTTATTCTTATAGACAATGACAATGGGAGGTCTTTGAGAACCTCCAGGGCTTTCCTCCTTACCCTTATATTCTCCAGGAGAGAGTGGAGCAGCTGGTAAGCAGAGGTCCTCCTGCTTTATAGACCTTCCTTTGCTGGGATTCCATCAGGCCCTGAGGCTTTTGTTATTTTTCTGTCTGTTGTTTGTTGGCGGTAGCTACCTGTCCAGGGATGGAGGATGGCTGGAGTCCTTCTGGATGCTAACAGGGACCTGCTGGGTAGTCAGGACATCACATCGGTGATTCAGTTGAGCAATGAATGGTAGTGCTCTTTTCGCATCGCTGAAGAGGCCTTTCATCTCGTCTTTCATGATGAAGTTACGTCAGAATGAAGCGGAGGGCTGTGCCTTTGAGTGATTATTTGCAAATGTTTAGCGGAATTGAAAAATTGCTCATCTTGTGCTTATCTGCATTTTTTTTGTATTTCAGCCTTTATTTTAAGCCAGTCGTTCATTTAGATTCCGAAAGTTCCGGCTGGGCCGCTTTCTTCTTGCGGGGAAGGTATCAGCTTTGATCAGAACTGAGGTTGTTTTTGCTGATCAACAAAAGCATCACGCTTATTATTGATGAAGTACTTTGATTGCCGGTGCAGTTTCATAAACCAGTCCTGGTGTATTCTTTCGATGTGTCTGGCCGAGGGTCTCTTTTGCAGGTTTGTCATAGCAGTGTTGAGAGTATCCCATTCGGCACTGGGATTCGCGTTGTTTACTTGTTGGGTTGTTTTATAAAGCCCATATTCGAGCTGCTCTCTTGAAAGCATGTGCTACCCTGGATCACTCAGATGCTGGCAATACAAAACCTCTTCTGGCGGCTTTAACGCCTTCGCCAGATTTTTGGGCCACTTGGGGGCGAGCTTGGCTCTGACAAGTCGATGATTAGTGTCGTGGTCCGGAAGCCATTCCGCCTTTTGGTGATGAGACATTTCACGACAGTATCTTTCTCTGGCTGTGATGTAGTCAATGAGATGCAGTGTTTGGATGTTGGTGCCACGAACCATGGGCTTATTGGCTTGCCGAAACAAGGTCTTGGTGATAATGAGTTGTGTGCGGCATACTTGCTATGGGAAAAGTAAGGCCGTTGGGATTACACTTTCCTAGTCCATTTTCCCTAAGGTTCCCTTCCAAATGTTAGCATCTCTGCCAACTCTGGCATTACTGAAGTCATCAAGGGCACGCCTTGTGTACTCTGGTGATAAGTTAACACTCTGTTGAGTCGGCGTAAAAGGCCTCCTTGAGGTCATCCCCTGCATCCAGTGTTGGGACGTATGCACTGATAGAAAAAAGGCATGACAGGTGATTCAGTGGTACTCGAAGAGTCATGAGGCGCTCGTTGATCCCAATAAGCATTTCAGTTAGCCTGTGTAGGATGCGTTGACGGATGGCGATTTCACTCTGCAGAAAGCTTACCCTTCCTATGAAAGATATAGCCAAACCCCCGTTCTGTGAGTTCCTCCTGTAGGGCAGGGACTCACTATGTATATGTAGATGTTGTCTCCAGCCAACTCTTTGCCACAAGGGGCGGTTCTTCTTTCAGGATGCTCATTTGCCAGTATCCAAAAAGGATCCTGACATTCCATGCAGCGACCATAAAGAGATTGTACGGTTTGCTTTGTTTGGATCTGTGAATTTGGTTGCGTTTTCGACCACATAAGGATGACCTTACTGGATGTGGTTGCCAGTCGGGTTAGATTTTTAGGCAGGCTATGTTTAAGTACCTTTTCTGCTTAGCCTTCCACGTGTGGGGTAAGCAGAATGGCTCCTTGAAGGGCTGCTCAGTCGCACAGACAGGACCGGATTGCATTGTTTCCTAGATCGTGCCATAAACAACCAGCTTATCCGGTACCGCCGTATTGCAGGATTGTGACTAGAGACTCCCTGTAGTCCATCTCTGCTGTCGTCGCCACTTTCGTCCGTCGCCATAGGACTTGCAGTGGGCGTTTGATCATGATGAAGAATATGATGAGCTAGATAATGGCTGTGCGTGAGTTGATTTGTAATGTGGTGAGGCAGGAGGTAGGCTGTAACAACACATGCTCTCCTTATCATCCAGTGGTACAAGTGTTGCAACAACTGGGAGAGGAGGGATTCAATAGAACTGTCGATATCCCTATTTTGTTGGGTTTCGCCTTAGTTCCCTGCCCTACAGGCGGTTTTGTCCACCGGTGTAGTCGTTGGGTTTCCATAATTTCCTCTTCGCCTACCGCCGTTGGCGACTTTATTGGGCTCTGTAAGCATCAATCTGTCTGATGCAGGGCTCCCACCGCAGATCTTTCGTTTGGGGTTTACTCCGTGGCCTATACCTGCCAGGTTAATCTGCAAGAGCAGCAGGGGGCAATAGCTGGTGGTAGGTGCCAGAACGTGTTCATGCCAGTGGATGTGCACCATCCCTCTGGAGCCCATTGCTGCTCCAAGATCCTGCTGGATTCAGTCTGGGTTCACGAGGCGCAGTTACCATGTGTTGCCACGGAGGCACAGCAGAATGTGATGGTGAGGCTGCATACTGGAAGGGAAAGACTTATGCAAGTTGCTTTCCTATTTGCGACGAGGGCTAACCAGAGGCGGTAGCTGAAAGCGATGAGGAGCAAGCAGTGGTTCTACCTTAACACTAACAAAATGATGCCACACGAGACGCATTTTCACCACCTGTGTGCTAACACACACACACACACACACACACACACACATATAACATAAGAAGAACATAAAAACATAAGAAATAGAGTCTGCATTAGACCGGTTGGCCTGTGCATGGCAGCTCCTGTCTAGGAGTTACTACCACTCTCTATCATCCATGAATCTATCCAGCCTCCTTTTGAAACTTTCCAGAGTACCAGCACTTACTACAAAGTTGCTTCAAAGCTTGTTCCACTCATCCACCACCCCTATTTTGTGAACCAGTTCTTCCTATCTCCACAAAGCCTAAACTTACATCCCAACTTACTCCATTGCTCCGGTCCTATCCTGCTCGTATATTATAAGAACCTTATCTATATGTCCACTCTTTAGTGATTCCTTTCACCCATAAATAACTTCTATCATATCTCCCCCACTGCTCTTCGCCTTTCTAGAGAATGCAAGTTAAGTTTCCTTAACCTATCCTGATATGGAAGGTTTTCTAAGTCCCCGGAATCATCTTTGTCATTCTTCCTTCTTTCCTTTGTTGAATTGATATCCATTCTATAATATGGGCTTCCAGAACTGAACCCGCATAATCGAGGTGCGGCCTAACTAGCACAAGATATAGTTGCAATGCAGACCTCTGCACTCTTGTTACTTACACTTCTAGATATAAAACCCAATACTCTGTTTTGCCTTATTTCGAACCTTAATGCACTGTTTTCCTGGGCCATGGAGTTAGGGCTTCTACAGGTACCCCCTAGGCCTGACTTTAAAGTCGAGTTCTGTAGGTTGATGTTGTTAGGCTGTATACATTATCGGTATTTGTTCTTCCAATAGTAAGTACCTTGCACTTGCTGGTGTTGAATTTCGTTTTGCCATTTTCAGACCACCCTTGCAGTTTATTTGGATTCTCCTGTAACCAATGCACATCTGCATCCTGCCTGAATTAATCTGCAGCCCTATTTTGCGAGGTGTCATCCGCAAACTTTGCTTATGTCTACTGATCCCAGTATCTAGATCGTTTTATGTAGATTACTTATATGAACAAAGTGGGCCTAGTGTTGACCCCTAGGGGAACCCCACTGGCCCCACTCAGATTTAACACCATCTACGCTGACCCTCTGCGTTCTGATGAGTGAGCCATGATGTTATCAATTTAAAACTTTCCCCTCGATACCGCAGGCCTTAATTTTTTCTCCAGAAGCCTCTGATCGCGGTACTCTGTCAAATGCTTTGCGAAGTCTTAGTAAATATCATCGTAATTTTCGTCATTAACTACTACCTCGAAGACTTTCCAAAAAACGTCAGCAGATTTGTTGAACAAGATTTTCCCTTTTTAAGCCCATGTTGAGTCATAGATTAATTTACTTTTCTCTAGATGCGATCGGATGCTATCTGCTATAATTGATTCAAGAGATTTCCCCCTACTGACGTCAAAACTGATCTGCCGGTAATTTGACGCTGATGCTCTATCTCCTTTTGAGTATGGGTACTACATTTGCCTGTTTCCTAGAGTCTGGCACAACTCCGGTGTCTTTCAATCAGTTTTGTAAATAAATTTACAGTCCGTAATCTGTTCTACACTCTTTTCTCCAGAAATTTCGAGGAAAATTTCGTCCGGCTGGGGATTTTGTCTTCTTTGGATTTATTGATCTCTCCAGAACATCCTCTTTCTGATAGTGATATTCTTTAATTTTCTTCTTCCTTTCCCTAAATATCTAGTTCCTCTGGAATTTCCTCCTTGTTCTTCTGTGAAAACTGATAAAAAGTAGCTTTGTTCAATGCTGCTTATTTCTTCACTGCCATTTATCGCCTACTCTCTCCTGACTTTAAAGGCTAACTTTGTCCTTGACTCTACTGATTTCTATATACCTGGAAAAAATCCTTGAGATTCGCTTTGGATTCACTTGCTATTTTGATTTCATAGTCTCTCTTTGCTTTCCTTACATTTTTCTTAACATTCTAGATAATTCATTATACCTATTTCTATGAGCTGCTCTTCCTCCTTCATTCTTATAAATTCCTTTCTTTATTCTATCTCATGTTTAGAAGTTTTCTGGTCATCCACCTTGGCTCATTCTTATTGACCTAATTTTCTGTATGGTATATTGTGTTCTTGTGTTTTTATGTAATATACTAGTGGAAATATATTATAGTCATGATCAATTGTTGTGTCATCTATGACCTCACCCCCTTCCTACCGAGGGGACTGACGTGACTGTTCCCAGGTGACCTCCTGGGTACCTTCTTAACCCCTGATAATCCGCCAATTAAAAGTTTGGGACTCTGACCATATTGTCATTGTTTTGTTTCCCCAATTTGGGGTGAACCTGATTTCTCTGTGATCACTGTTACTAGTTCTTCCCTACTGTGATATCTCTGATAATATTTTCTTTTATTTGTTAATACTAGGTCTATATATTGTCTGCTTTAGTAGGTTCTATAATTAGTTGTTTCAAAATTGTCTACTGTACTGCATCTGGAGTGCTTCATATTCATAGTCACCTACAATGTTGTCTGATCAATATTTCTGAAGTTGAAATCCCCACCAATGCATAGGTTGTTATGTTTGCTGCCCTACTCATTTCCTGCCATATGGGCTGAGTTGCTTTTTCCCAAGACTTGGGGCCTGTAAATCCTCCCATGATTGGTTTTTTCTCTTCCTTCTGTGATTTCCTACCACTTTAGACTCGGTTCCTATTTCCCCTTTATTGAATTAAGTAATACAACATATTAATGTATCCTTGACGAAGAGTGCGACCCCTTCCCCTTCCCTACCTTCTGTCCCTGTGAAAAATGTTGGCTTGCCCTACTATAGCGGTACTCTGATAAAAAATTGCTCGCCAGATTCTCATCCAAGTTTCGGTGATTGCTATGACATCTACATTCTCGGTACATACAACCGCTCTCCAGCAAGTCTATTTTATTTCCTAACGTTCCTACTGTTTGTATAGTATATTTTAAACCTACCCTTCCCCTGGTCTGTTTACCTTGTCCCGAGTAACTAATTTTTACTTCCCAGGACCTGTTTGTTTTCGGACTCCACTTTCCCCCGACCTTACTCTCTCTACTGGCAAAAACCCCCCCCTTTGGGTGACAATTTCACGCTCAGGGATGAACATAACGTCTTTACCCCCACACAGACAAGTGTACTCCGTCACGACTTCAGCACCGATGGTGCGTTGCCAGCTATCAATGAATACCCGCTTTATTGTTTGCACACTGTTGTTTTTCCAGTGGGCAATTTATCTATTACCCTGGACAGCCATTCGCGACCAACCCCTCTTCTAGGCAAGACACCACATAATATCAGGGATCCTCCCTATCTCTAATGCTTTCTAGCAGCTCCTATACCTCTTGAAAAGTTCCTCCACTCTAACCTTAAAACCTATGTCGTTTCCTCCCCACTAAGACATTGTGGGGTACAGAGATGTTTGGTTCACACTCAGGATGGGATGGAGAAAGAAACTCACAATGTGCTCTCTGTATACATATTGTATTGGATGTACAGTGCAGCTTGGTGCTGGGAAGTGGCAGCGTAGTTACAAGCGTGATGTAGAGAGAGCTGGTTGGTGAGGGTGCTCAGAGGAGGACCAGCTTGTGGGTCGCCATGCTCGCCGGCGGGAGCGAGGACCGCCAGGCAGGCGGAGGAGGAGGAGGTGTTGCTTGTTGGTTGGTGTAGGTCGCAAGAGAATGGTCACCACGAGGTCAGGTCTATTATAGCGGAGGTAGGCGTGGCTTAATAGTTGACCTCCGTCATGTAAGGCGGCGCTGGATGACTTAGACCACGAGGCATACGCTGGGGAATTCGAGGGGGTCGCCTACTCAGCGACAAACAGCGTTTTTAGGGGAGGTATCCACTACAGTACTCCCCTCTTCCCTCCAGGCAGTGTAGGGAGCATGTTGTCTGCAGGGTTGCATGGCACATGTGAGTCAGAACGGGCGGTGCATGCCACATGTGAGCCATAACGGCGAGGGCGTGGATGAGCCGGCCGCTAGGGGGGGGCAACTCTGTCTAGATACACAATATCTGTGGGAGTAGAGAGGGAGAAAAAGGGTGTGTGGAGGCGATGAATGTTGTGCTTCCCTCACGGCAGGTACAGAGTCGTCAGATGCGCCTGCTGGGGTGTGTGGGCCTGGGTCAGGAGCAGGGGCTGCGTCAGCAGGAGCGGAGGAGAGTCCGTCACAGCAGCTGGGTCCACTGCAGCAGCAGGGTGCAGGACAGTAGCAGGGGGTACCTGAGGGAGAAAAGAGGGGTGTGTGGGTCAGCGTCAGGAGCAGGGGCCGCGTCAGGAGGAGCGGCAAGGGGTGCTGCTGGGCCGGGGCGCCGTCTGAGGCAGGACGGGTGTGTTGGGGTCGGTAGAACGTAGTGCTTGGGGAAGGAAGAAGAGCTGGTGTCTGGCAGAGAAGCAGTGCTGCTGGTGTCTAACCTGCGGTGCAGAGACAGTAGCTGTAGAGCCGATGAGAGCTGCGTCTGCGTGGGTAAGCCAGTCTTCCATGTTGCTTGAAGACTGGGAGAGTGATCGGATTCTCCTCCATCCTGTGTGAGTGCGAATCTCCGGGGGTCACCATTTGTGGGGGACGGGTTATTTGGTTCACACTCAGGATGGGATGGAGAAAGGAAACTCACAATGTGCACTCTGTATACATGTTGTATTGGATGTACAGTGCAGCTTGGTGCTGGGATGTGGCAGCGTGGTTACAAGCGTGATGTGAGAGAGCTGGTTGGTGAGGGTGCTCAAGGAGGACCAGCTTGTGGGTCGCCATGCTCGCTGGCGGGAGCGAGGACGCCAGGAGGAGGTGTTGCTTGTTGGTTGGTGTAGGTAGAAAGAGAGTGGTCACCACGAGGTCAGGTCTATTATAGCGGAGGTAGGCGGCAGCAGTTGACCTCCGTCATGTAAGCGCTGGTTGACCTAGACCACGAGGCATACACTGGGGAATTCGCGGGGTCGCTTACTCAGTGACAAACAGCGTTTGTAGGGGAGTATCACTACAACACTACTGGATTGGCATCATTGTTACTCCTGTTACAGTCTTACTTGGCATCACTGTTAACACCTGTTACAGCCTTACTTGGCATCACTGTTAACACCTGTTACAACCTTACTTGGCATCACTGTTAACACCTGTTACAACCTTAGCGGCATCACTGTTAACACCTGTTACAGCCTTACTTGGCATCACTGTTAACACCTGTTACAGCCTTACTTGGCATCACTGTTAACACCTGTTACAGCTACTTGCATCTGTTAACACCTGTTACAGCCTTACTTATCACTGTTAACACCTGTTACAACCTTAGCAGCATCACTGTTAACACCTGTTACAGCCTCATTTGGCTTCACTGTTAACACCTGTTACAAAATTCACTCAGCATTATGATCAACACCTGTTTGAGCATATTGATGTCACTACCAACAGTAAGCGACATTTGACATCAATATCAACACCTGGTAAACCTTTTCTTTGTTTACAGATGTCAGTGGGAGTTCAACTGTGGACCAGAGGCGTCTACCTATCTGAATTCAATTGTCCACACTTTTGCTTAGATGACAGTCAAGGCTGTGCGAACAACCGCCTAAAATAAAGTCCAGGGGCGTTAAAGAGACGTGAGTTACTCAGCTAAGTTTTATCAATATCATAAACAACCATCTTACTTTGCATGGAGTTAAAACCAATATGGAACATTTATTTGACTTGTTACCCACAGTGACTAGTTACTTGTGTTGCCACCATAGTTTACTTGTCATCCATAGTGACTAGTTGCTACAGTTGTCACCATAGTTTACTTGTCATCCATAGTGACTAGTTGCTACAGTTGTCACCATAGTTTACTTGTTATCCATAGTGACTAGTTGCTACAGTTGTCACCATAGTTTACTTGTTATCCATAGTGACTAGTTGCTTCTGTTGTCACCATAGTTTACTTGTTATCAATAGTGACTAGTTACTTGTGTTGTCACCATAGTTTACTTGTTATCCACAGTGACTAGTTACTTGTGTTGTCACCATAGTTTACTTGTCATCCATAGTGACTAGTTGCTACAGTTGTCACCATAGTTTACTTGTTATCCATAGTGACTAGTTGCTACAGTTGTCACCATAGTTTACTTGTTATCCATAGTGACTAGTTGCTTCTGTTGTCACCATAGTTTACTTGTTATCAATAGTGACTAGTTACTTGTGTTGTCACCATAGTTTACTTGTTATCACAGTGACTAGTTACTTGTGTTGTCACCATAGTTTACTTATCCATAGTGACTAGTTGCTACAGTTGTCATAGTTTACTTGTCATCCATAGTGACTAGTTGCTACAGTTGTCACCATAGTTTACTTGTTATCCGTAGTGACTAGTTACTACAGTTGTTACCATGTTTACTTGTTATCCGTAGTGACTAGTTGCTACAGTTGTCACCATAGTTTACTTGTTATCCATAGTGACTAGTTGCTACAGTTGTCACCATAGTTTACTTGTCATCCATAGTGACTAGTTGCTACAGTTGTCACCATAGTTTTTGTCATCCATAGTGACTAGTTGCTACAGTTGTCACCATAGTTTACTTGTTATCCACAGTGACTAGTTACTGTGTTGTCACCATAGTTTACTTGTTATCCATAGTGACTAGTTGCTACAGTTGTCACCATAGTTTACTTGTCATCCATAGTGACTAGTTGCTACAGTTGTCACCATAGTTTACTTGTTATCCGTAGTGACTAGTTACTACAGTTGTCACCATAGTTTACTTGTTATCGTGACTAGTTGCTACAGTTGTCACCATAGTTTACTTGTTATCCATAGTGACTAGTTGCTACAGTTGTCACCATAGTTTACTTGTCATCCATAGTGACTAGTTGCTACAGTTGTCACCATAGTTTACTTGTCATCCATAGTGACTAGTTGCTACAGTTGTCACCATAGTTTACTTGTTATCCACAGTGACTAGTTTCTTGTGTTGTCACCATAGTTTACTTGTTATCCATAGTGACTAGTTGCTACAGTTGTCACCATAGTTTGTCATCCATAGTGACTAGTTGCTACAGTTGTCACCATAGTTTACTTGTTATCCATAGTGACTTTCTGCAGTTGTCACCATAGTTTACTTGTCATCCATAGTGACTAGTTGCTACAGTTGTCACCATAGTTTACTTGTCATCCATAGTGACTAACTTTTGTTGTCACCATAGTTTCCTTGTTATCCATAGTGACTAGTTGCTACAGTTGTCACCATAGTTTACTTGTTATCCATAGTGACTAACTTTGTTGTCACCATAGTTGAATTCACACCTCGAGGTTTTCTCAGTGTGTTAACTTTTGTGTTTTATTAACAATATAAAAATGACGTCAAGATAAAATATGTCATTATTATGCCTACTTTTAATACACACACCATATACATAACAGTAATATACATAACAGTAATATACACAGCCATATACATTGTATATGGCTGTATATACTATTATATTATAACTGTATATTACTGTTATGTATATGGCTGTGTATTACTGTTGTATATATGGCTGTGAATATTACTGTTATGTATATAGCTGTGTATACTGTTATGTATATGGCTGTGTATATTACTGTTATGTATATGGCTGTGAATATTACTGTTATTATATGGCTGTGTATATAATATATATATGGCTGTGTATACATTGTGCTATGTATATGGCTGTGAATATTACTGTTATGTATATGGCTGTGTATATTATCATATATATATGGCCGTATATTACTGTTATGTATATGGCTGTGTATATTACTGTTATGTATATGGCTGTGCATATTACTGTTATGTATATGGTTGCAGGTTACTGTTATGTATATGGCTGTGTATATTACTGTTATGTATATGGTTGTGTAAATATTACTGTTACGATATGGCTGTGTATATTACTGTTGGTGTATATGGCTGTGTGTTATTACTTGTTAAGTGTATATATGGCTGTGTATATTACTGTTATGTATATGGCTGTGTATATATCATAGTATATGGCTGTGTATACATTGTTATGTATATGGCTGTGAGCATTGTTATGTATATGGCTGTGTATATTATTGTTATGTATATGGCTGTGTATATTACTGTTATGTATATGGCTGTGTATATTACTGTTAAGTGTATATGGTCAGTATATTACTGTTATGTATATGGCTGTGTATTACTGTTATGTATATGGCAGTGTATACATTGTTATGTATATGCATGTGTATATTACTGTTGTGTATATGGCTGTGTATATTACTGTTATGTATATATACGTGTATATTACTGTTATGTATATGGCTGTGTATATTACTGTTATGTATATGGCTGTGTATATTACTGTTATGTATATGGCTGTGTATATACTATGTATATGGCTGTGTATATTAATATATATGGCTGTGTATATTATGTTATGTATATGGCAGTGTATATTACTGTTATGTATATGGCTGTGTATATTACTGTTGTGTATATGGCTGTGTATATTACTGTTATGTATATACGTATACATTGTTAAGTGTATATGGCTTATATTTGTTATGTATATGGCTGTGTATATTACGTTTATATATGGTTGTGTATAGTCATCGTTTATGTATATATTGTGTATATTATCACATATGTATATGGCTGTGTATATTACTGTTTATGTGTATATGGCTGTGCATATTACTGTTATGTATATGTATTGTGTATATTACTAGTTTATGTATATATTGTGTATATTATCATATGCATATACAGTGTATATTACTGTTATGTATATGTATTGTGTATATTAATGTTGTGTATATATTGCAGTATAATAATGTTATGTATATGGCTGTGTATATTATCAGTTATGTATATGGTCAGTATATTACTGTTATGTGTATATGTATTGTGTATATTATCAATACAGTATATGGTCAGTATATTACTGTTATGTATATGTATTATATATTATCATATGTATATGGCTGTGTATATTACTGTTATGTATATGGCTGTGTATATTTGTTATGTATATGGCAGTGCATAATACTGTTATGTATATAATATATCTGTTATGTATATGAATATATATTACTGTTATAAGCATAGTCAAAGTATGTATCAATGTTAAGGTATATGCATGTGTATATTACTGTTATGTATATGGTTGCATATTAATATATGTATATGGCTGTGTATATTACTGTTATGTATATGGATGTATGACACTGTTATGTATAGTTAATGTGTATGCATACTTGTTATGTATATGTATTGTATATTACTGTTATGTATATGTATTGTGTATATTATCATATGTATATATTGTGAATATTACTGTTATGTATATGGGCTGTGTATATTACTGTTATGTATATGGCCGTGAATATTACTGTTATGTATATGGCTGTGAATACATCGTTATGTATATGTATTGTGTACACACGTTATGTATATAGCCGTGAATATTACTGTTAAGTGTATATGGCCGTAGTATATTATCATTGTTATGTATATATTTTAACATACTGTTATGTATATGGCTGTGAATATTACTGTTATGTATATGGCTGTGTATAATATTGTTGTGTATATGGCTGTGTATATTACTGTTACATATACGTGAATTATTACTGTTATGTATATGGCTGCATTATTACCGTTATGTGCTATTATTGTGTATATTACTGTTTATGTATATATTGTGTATATTATCATATATATATGGCTGTGCAGGTCATCATTGTTATGTATATGGCTGTGAATATACTGTTATGTATATGGTCAGTAAGCACATTGTTGTGTATATGGCTGTGAATATTACTGTTATGTATATGGCTGTGAATAATATCGTTATGTATATGGCTGTGTATATTACTGTTATGTATATGTATGTGTATATAATTGTTATGTATATGGCTGTGTATATTAATTGTTATGTATATGTATTGTGTATATTACTGTTATGTATATGATGTGAAGTTACTGTTATGTATATGGCTGTGTATATTACTTGTTATGTATATGTATTATTGTGTATATTACTGTTATGTATATGGCTGTAATATTACTGTTATGTATATGGCTGTGTATATTACTGTTATGTATATGGCTGTGTATATTACTGTTATGTATATGGCTGTGTATATTACTGTTAGTAAAGTGTATTGCATATTACTGTTATGTGTAAGGGCTGTGAATATTACTGTTATGTATATGGCTGTGAATATTACTGTTGTGTATATGGCTGTGTATATTACTGTTATGTATATGGCTGTGAATATTACTGTTATATATGGCTTGTGTATATTACTGTTATGTATATATGGCTGTGTATATTACTGTTGTGTATATGGCTGTGTATATTACTGTTATGTATATGGCTGTGAATACATTGTTATGTATATACGTGAATATTACTTGTTATGCATATGGCTGTGCATAATACTGTTATGTATATGGCTGTGAATATTACTGTTATGTATGATGAATATTACTGTTGTGTATATGGCTGTGAATATTACTGTTATGTATATACGTGTATATTACTTTGTTATGTATATGGCTGTGTATATTACTGTTATGTATATGGCTGCATATTACTGTTATGTATATATTGTGTATATTACTATATATATACGAATATTACTGTTATGTATATGGCTGTGTATAATAATGTTATGTATATGGCTGTGTATATTACTGTTGTGTATGGTTGTGTATATTACTGTTATGTATATATTGTGAATATTATCATATGTATATATTGTAAGCATATCATATGTATATGGCTTGTGAATATTATTGTTATGTATATTGGCTGTGAATATTACTGTTATGTATATATTGTATATTACTGTTATGTATATGGCTGTGAATATTACTGTTATGTATATACTGTGAATATTATCATATGTATATATTGTGTATATTACTGTTATGTATATGGCTGTGAATATTACTGTTATGTATATGGCTGTGTATACAATAAGCTATGTATATGGCTGTGTGCATACTGTTATGTATATGGCTGTGTATATTACTGTTATGTATATGGCTGTGTATACATGTATTATATTGTGTATATTACTGTTATGTATATGGCTGTGTATATTACTGTTATGTATATGGCTGTGTATATTACTGTTATGTATATATTGTAATATTACTGTTATGTATATGTATTGTGTATATTACTGTTATGTATATGTATTGTGTATATTACTGTTATGTATATACTGTGTATATTACTGTTATGTATATATGTGTATATTACTGTTATGTATATGGCTGTGTATATTAATATATGTATATGGTTGTGTATATTATTGTTATGTATATATGGTAGCATATTACTGTTATGTATATGGTCAGTATATTACTGTTATGTATATGGCTGTGAATATTACTGTTATGTATATGTATTGTGTATACATTGTTATGTATATGGCTGCATATTAATGTTATGTGTATATGTATGTGTATATTAATGTTATGCATATGGCTGTGCATATTACTGTTGTGTATATATGGCTGTGTATATTACTGTTATGTATATATGGCTGTGAATACATTGTTATGTATATGGCTGAATACTATGTATATGGCTGTGTATATTAATTATGTATATGGCTGTGCATATTACTGTTATGTATATGGCTGTGAATAACATACTGTTATGTATATGGCTGTGTATATTACTATTATGTATATGGCTGTGTATATTACTGTTATGTATATATGCTGTGTATACATTGTTATGTATATGGCTGTGTATAGTTATTGTTATATAGTGGTTGTATATTACTGCTATGTATATTACTGTTATGTATATTACTGTTATGTAATATACATAACAATAATATACACAAAATATATACATAACAGTAATATGTTAATGTCCATGGTACATAAGTTATATACAAATTAATAAATCATATATATAGACAGTGAAACGTACAGACGCATTGCCTTCTCTCCAGGTTTTGTGGCACAACTCACCTGACGGCACCACTATTAGCACCATTTCGCTCTGTGTCACCTTCAGGACGAGAACGCGTCTAAAACACATCGGGCTTCAGATGAAGTTACATGCAATGATAACTCCCGTGCCATTATTGTTACCAATGCCCCTGCTACTCGTTAGGTTAGTCTGCCTGGTGATTTTGCGTAAACAAGTACTTCCAACATTGACCGTGACTGATACCGACCGTGACTGATGCGATCAGACCGATGCTGACTATGACCGATGCTTAATTGTAACTGATGTTCACCGTGACTGATGTTGACCGCAACTGATGTTGGACCGTAACTGATGCTGACCGTAACCGATGTTGATCGTGACCGATGTTGACTGTAACTGATGTTCAATTTTAAATTGAGCGACATCAGACTGATGTTGACCGTAACTTATGTTGAACGGACTGATGTTGACTGTAACTGATGTTCACCGTGACTGTTAAGGACCGTAACTGATGTTGACCGTAACTGATGTTGACCGTAACTGGTTAATCGTAACTGATGTTGACCGTAACTGATGTTCACCTTAACTGATGCTGATCGACTGATGTTGACCGAAACCGATGCTGACCGTAACCGATGTTGACCTGTAACTGATGTTGACCGAAACTGATGTTCACCTTTAACTGATGTTGATCGTGACTGATGTTGACCGAAACTGATGTTGACCGCACTGGCGTTGACCGTAACTGATGCTGATCGTAAACTGATGCTGACCGAAAACCGATGCTGACCGTAACTACCGTTCACCGTAACTGATGTTCACCGTACCGATGTTCACCGTAACCGATGTTCACTGCAACTGATGTTCACCGTAACTGATGTTCACCGTAACCGATGTTCACCGTAACTGATGTTCACCGTAACTGATGTTCACCGTAACTGATGTTCACCGTAACTGATGCTCACCGTAACTGGATAAAGCGACCTGAATGAAAGATCTAATCATGATGTTGGGTTCAAGCAACTAACTCTTCATATACAGCCTAAGAGAGAAGTTACACCATAATTAACTTGGCTCTATGTTAACTGAGGCCCACGGGCGTCTTGAGGGAGGAGACCCAGTTCTCGCTGTCCTTAAATTCTACCCTTAATATCGATATGTTTGAGGCAGTCACAAGTTCACTACTGACTGAGGCTTTGACTGCAATATTTACTCTGCTGACTACAACCCTGGCTGTGACACTTTTCGAAGACTCTTCCTGCAACACAAATTATAATGAGTCTTGTTGCAACATCATCTGCTTCACACACACGTTCGTTAACACCACATCTGCTTCACACACACGTCTGTTAACACTCACATCTGCTTTCACACACACATCTGTTAACACCTCACATCTGCTTCACACACACATCTGTTAACACCTCACATCTGTTTCACACACACATCTGTTAACACCTCACATCTGGGTTTCACACACACATCTGTTAACACTCATATCTGCTTCACACACACACACACATCTGTTAACACCCCACATCTGCTTCACACTTCACACATCTGTTAACACCCCCACATCTGTTTCACACACACATCTACAACACCTCTACATCTGCTTCCACACACACACATCTGTTAACACCTCACATCTAGTTTCACACACACATCTGTTAACACCTCTCACATCTGCTTCACACACACATCTGTTAACACCTCACATCTGTTTCACACACACACATCTGTTAACACTCACATCTGCTTCACACACACATCTGCTAACACTCTGCTACATCTGCTTCTCTCTCACACACACATCTGTTAACACTCTACATCTAAGTTTCACACACACGTCTGCTAACACCTCACATCTGCTTCTACACACACACACACATCTGTTAACACCTCACATCTGTTTACACACACATCTGTTAACACTGCATTCCACACACACATCTGTTAACACCTCACATCTGTTTCATTACTAATACTACCACATCTGTTAACACCTCACATCTGCTTTCACACACACACACATCTGTTAACACCTCACATCTGCTTCACACACACATCTGTTAACACCTCACATCTGCTTCACACACACATCTGTTAACACCTCACATCTGCTTCACACACATATCTGTTAACACCTCACAACCTGCTTCACATACACATCTGTTAACACCTCACATCTGCTTCTACACACACATCTGTTAACACCTCACATCTGCTTCACACACACAATATCTGTTAACACTCTCACATCTAACACACACTGCTAACACTCACATCTGCTTGGTACACACATGCCTGCTAACACCTCACATTTGCTTCTACAACACACATCTGTTAACACTCACATCTGCTTCTTAAGAGCACACGTCTGAGCACACCTCTACATCTAAGCTTCACACACACATCTAGTAACACTACACCTGTTTACACACACACACACTTGCACACTTACATCTGCTTCACACACACATCTGTTAACACCTCACATCTGCTTCTAATAATCACATCTGTTAACACCTCACATCTGCTTTCACACACACACACATCTGTTAACACCTCACATCTGTTTCACACACACATCTGTTAACACCTCACATCTGCTTCACAATAATACTAATATTACCTGTTAACACCTCACATCTGCTTCTTCCACACACACATCTGTTAACACTCTCATATCTGTTTACACATATGCATAAAAAATTATGTATTATTATAAGAGAATAATTAAACATATGTAATATTGCTTACATTTTATTTAAAGCACATTTATTGTTAATTTCCACAAATAAAAATCATTGCACAGCCTATTGTTGCTATTCACCTTATAATTATACAGCACTACATAACCTTTTGACGGTCACTGTATGCCCCTGACACGTAAAACAAACCTCAACCTAACCTACTGTAACTTAATGTAACTTATCCTACCATACCTATACTCCATAATTCTACCTATACCAAACCTAAACTACTCCCAATCTCCCAAGTAAAACCAAAACCAACTTAACCTAACCCTGACCGCCAGCTCCCCAACAAGCCGTGGTGATATCTCGATGTGGGAAGAGTTTTGGTTCTTGCCTGGACCACTGGGGGTCTCGTGGTCAAACAGTATTACTAATGGAGCACAACCTGGGGGACCAGTGTAATATGTGTGCAAGTTTCAGGTCTTTAACTGTTTCGTTTTGGAGCTATACCAGCTGGGACAGACAATACTTAGAGATAGACACGTCCTTTTATTACTATACATATACTTATTTAGAAAAAAAGAAAAGTTTAGAAGAAAGTTTAAGAAAGAGCCATCGTCTCTGGTTTGATCTTAAAGACTATACACCAAAAACAGTCCTTCATAGAACAGTAATCGAGGTGACTGGCCGGAATATAACCTTAGGTCTCCATGACGGTTTTAACAGTGGCCCTGACCCATGCATTTAAATTCAAAAATTGAAATATATTTTTTATAATGTAGATTTTTATACTGATTAAAAATTTTTGATTTTTTTTTCATAAATTAATATAAAAATCATTATAGCCCTTAAACTTTCAATGATCGAATTGAAATGTTACAATGTGGAGTAAAATACTGAGAAAAAAAATACTAATGAGCCTTTTTGAAAACCTTACCTAACCCATAAAAAGGTTAAAATTGCTTTCCAGTTCATGGATCCCCTCTCACCTGTACCCCAAACGACACCAACACATACTAACACCGAAACACGAATAAGGTAAAGTAAGTGTTTTATAGTTTAGGATTTTTATAGGTTAAGCAGATTTTCCAAGGCTTGTTTGGTGTACTTCAGTGCGTGATCATATTGATTCGCAACAAAAATGGTAAGGTTAATGAATTTATTTATATACAATTATTTCTTCATTAATTGCCAATGATGCTCTGGGTCCAGTCGAGGAAGTGGGCGACAGAGATGTGGCCGTCGGGGTAGGTCTTTAAGCCTCGTACACACCAAGATACATTGTCTAGAAACAGTAAATACAATTGAAGCTTTCAACATCAGTCACAACTGATCTTGAATGTATCATTTGCAATCAGATATCTCTAAGTTCACGCAAAGCAAGTGTGTTCTCTTGACAATTCAAATGCAAAAAGGATGACCTAATAGAGGTGTATAAGCAACTCAAGGGGCACTACTCAGTCGAGTGTCCTTATTTGGAGCTGGCGGACGCTTCCCCCACAAGGGGTCACAGCTCAAGTTTGAAAAAGCCGCAAGTCCAGAAAGCTGTGAGGGGAAACGTTTTCGGAGTGAGAGTTGTGAAGTCTTGGAACAGTCTACCAGAAAGTGTTGTGGCAACACAGAGTGTGAGCTCTTTCAAGACAAGACTTGACCAACACTGGAGCAGGTTCAGGTACATTCAGGAGCCGGTGCATGCCCAGTACTTGCCAACAGTGCGTAACAGAGACGTGACCGATCGCCTAAGCTAACGAGCCGATCTTATTGTGAAGAGGATAACAGAAAAGGAAAAGTAATCAGAGACGTGACCTATCGCCCAAATGGTTAACGAGCCGATCAGTGGTGAAGAGGATAAAAGAAAAAGTAAAAGTATGAACACCCTGTGCGAAATTTAGGTATTGTGAGATTGTGAGATGGAGTACCATCGTACGATATGTTATCCCATGTGTTGAGGTGGGAGCTTGTCTGTGGCAGCGCCCGCTGCCAGTCACTGTCTGACGCTGTAAGAGTAAAGTCTGTAAAGAACCTGGTCTATTATTCAAACCTCTCACATGGCGCAGTGAGTAGGATGCCGGGCCGACACGCCATAACAGCCCTGACGAGAACGCCAACATGGCCCCTACAACATGGCCCCTACACTTCCACGATTCTCGACGCCCTCAAGGGGACGCCAGGGCATCTCTACACCGGCGGGGAACACCGCCGGTGTCCAGCAGCAGACCATGAGTGCATTGATGTCTCAGATGGCGTCTCTAGCTACTGGCGGCCACGGTCATGCTCCTATGCCGGTCATGAAGCCCTCAGCAGCGATCGCTCCAGAGAAGTGCTGTTGAACAGATGGTCACAACTGGTGGTCACACTCCACATTCGCCTGAACTGCGACACTGCACTCCAAAGGGTGATTGACTTGAGATATCCTAGCGGTCAGTGGGAGCAGCTTTCGCCCAAGGAAGCCCTGGACGCCATCAGTGGAGTGGTTCTTCAATCGTCAAACCAAGCTGTGAAATGGAACAAGTTTTTCAACAGCAAACAAGGTGAAGAGGAGCCCATGAAAAGGTACTTTCAACGCTGCTTCGCAGAGACAATGGAGTGTGAATTTAAATGTCCCACCTGTGATAACGACCTCCTGAGTACATGCTATTATGTAAAGTTATGGGGCCTGAGTAACCCAGTATTGAAAATGGAAATTTTCCAGGATACTGAGTTATAAGAGTGTTAGTGTTAGAAATAAGTGTACGTTTTTTGAGGCAGCAGGAGATGCTGGTGTATTGTGTCGTCCGTCTGGTCAGGCAGTGGCGGCAACAGACACGGAGGCAGCAGCGGTTGGTGATGACGTCACCGGTGAGTCTGAGGTAGCTGCCGCCCGACCTCGACACCCCAGTCGCATGACTGTGGGAACTGCAGCATGACACATGCCTCCGGCAAAAGCAACTGCCCTGCAAGTGGGGCCACATGTCGCAATTGCTCTAAGGTTGGTCACTTCAAAGGGTGATGTAGGAGTAAGAAAGTCCTTAGTGCTTCTGTGGATGTGTCAGGTGCTGTCACAGTGGCAACAGCCCAGCTATCCCGCCACCCCAGGTTACAAGTGTTCATGACCCAGGCTGGGGGCAATTCCCCTGCCACCCCTGTGCTGGCTGTGGCTGACAAGGGTACTATGGTGTGCGTAGGCTATCCCTTCTCCGGGACATAGGTTTGTGTCCGGGACAACTTCGGGCCCGTAATGGCCTGAGGGACGTGGCGAACAAACAGCTCAAGTGTCTGGGGTCCGCCCCTGCCGCCTCAGTGTGGGCGAGGGGTCCACCATCCAGAGGTCTACTTCTGCAGACAGCCAGGCTCTTCTATCTGTCATTTGAGGCCCGTGTCCTCAACTTGTGCCTGTCGACTTCCCCTGCCCATAGGCGTGCTGTGGCTGCCATGGGCGATGGAGGGGGGCAGCACACTGCCGACGACCTACCCCCGAACCCTGGACCTGAGAACAGTCGTGTCCCTCCTTGGCCAGCTGAGATACCCTTGCCTCCTTTGGAGGAGAATGTGGCTCTCGTCGGCCCACTTCCCCCAGTCCAATGGCAGGGCAGAGGCTGGGGTCAAGGCCGCCAAGAGGCTCCTCATGGATAACACTGGGCCCAGGGGTAGCCTGGACTGCGATAGGACATCCCAGGCCTCTCCAGTACCTGAACACGCCTCTACGGTGAAAAGTCGCCCGCCCAACTTGCCACCGGCCGTCAGCCTGTGACGGCGTTCCTGTGGCCAGACTGCATTATAAGGTGGACTAGCATGGGAGGCGGGCACTTGCATGAGGAGGTGCACTTGGCCGAAACCCAGGACGGGTCCTTCTGTCGGTGGAGGTGTTGCATCAGCTGGCTCCCCAGCCGTGGGTGCCAGGTGCGTGTGTGCAGGACGCCGCTACCGCACTGGGACAGGACAGGTGGTGGAAGCCCGCCCACAAGGGTAAGCCGTCAGGTTGACTGGCAGTGGCAGGGTGTCCATCCCAACAGACGCCACTGCGATGCGGGCAACCCCTGCCTACCACTCCTGTGGTGCATTATGCCTCCTGGGCCCCCTTCTGTGCCCTCTGTACCCGCTTCTCGTCAAGATTCCCAGGCCCCCCCAGTTTGTGGCAAGGTCGGAGAGGCCGCGAGACCCCAGGTTGGTTGGCTGACTACGTGGTGTAATGTATGTGGTGTAAAATTAGTTAGGAGGTTTTTGTTTTGTTTTTGTTTTTTTTGTGTGTCTCTTTTTCTGACTGGTTTGTTCTTGCATTATTGTTTTTTTGACTGCATTGTTTTCCTTTCGCTAGTTCACATGTGCATTGTCATTTCCTTTTAACTTGGGGAGATATTGTGAGATCGTACGATGGAGTACCGTCGTACTATATGTTTTCCCACGAGTTGAGGTGTGAGCTTGTCTGTGGCAGCGCCCGGTTGCCAGTCACTGTGACGGGCCGAGTTTTCTCTTTTCAATATTACCATCCAGCTACTGTTTTCTGTAGTATTCTATTTACTCATATGTATTTGTTCTGTGTAGCATTCCTCCAATGAGTACCCTGTTTAATATACTTATTCTCCTTCCATTCTGTACATATATATTTATTCTTATATGTTCTTACTTATATTCTTATATGTTCTTTACCTCTATATACCTTATATTCTCATATATTCTTATATAAGTAACTCTTAATGCTTCTCTACTTATGTTTTTCAAGTCAAGGTTCTTTCTTTTCATTTCCTTTCATATAGATTGTATTCTCAGTTTCAATGTTCTTACCTTTCTGAAGTATATTCTGTTTATGTCTGTTCTTATACATGGGTTAGTCTGGGAACCATGTTATTCTTTATGCTCTTTACTTTTATACTTACAGGGTAGCTACCACCCAGACTTTTCGTTACATAAACAGAACTCATGGAAGGGTTTTTGGGTGTGGTAGATGTATAAACACGTGAGGTAAGTATTATTTTCTGGGAACCAATGTTTAGAAGAGGTAGAGTAGTGATACTCAGATTACTAATTCAATATTTATTAATACAGTGAGTGGAGAAGATGCATCTTAGATTCACTCAGGCTAAACAGATAAATTAACTTATTAAGTCATCAAACCTTCAAGAACAATACCTCATTAAAACACCTCCAAATATTCATTGCTTTATTGGACACTGTTGTAGTATTTCTTAGCGGTAAGCAAGATTTAGAAATGCTTACACACTGTCAATAACCCTGAACCCGCAGGTCTTACTTTAACAAGGAACAAATTACCTTCTCCAATTCGTGGTTAGAACATCATACTCAGGTTATTCGTTCATGATTACTACAGATGAATACATAACACAGTGGACTAACTCCACAATTATAGTAACATACAATACCTCCTGTTGGTTTTGCGAGGAACAACCTGGTACAGCCAGACTCTCATTCGGTTCAATACTTAACCTGGGATGACTATATTTCTGCTAGTCATCCCTAGCATGGATAATGTACGGCTCCATACATATAACCAAGAACCTTAGTAGGTAGACCATGATCATATGACCGAGTCGATGGGCCAGAGAGTTGTTTTTACAGCGACCGCCAAGCTGAAGAGCTCGCTCGCTAGGTGCACTCAGGGAGGTTGACTCGTTACACACTGGCAGAGTGGTGAGGGCGCTTCCAGGAATCGTGTCTGGGATTCTAAATGCGCCCCCGCCAAGAGACAGTCTTCCAGAACCATGGTGCCCATAGGTAGTTATCGACCCTCAGGAAGTGGCTAACACATCCGCGTCTGTAGACGTGGAAGAAGAAGTCACGAATGCGTGAATATTTAACTTCACTTTCATACAAGACATACGTCTGGCACCGGTTCAGACGATAACTAGAGCTCTACTTTGACAATTGGCACTGAAGGTACTATGTTGGAAACGCGAACACTGATATTCGCAAAATGACTAAGTTAAACTGAGTTAATATATGGCGGCGTGGAACACCGTGAACATACCTGTAGACGTGGAAGAAGAGTCACAGATGCGTGATTCTCCCTCGTGTAGAGTATATGCATTCACCCCCGCTGGGCAGCGGCTCCATATTCACGCCAAGAAGGTCCAATCTTACCAACAACGCCCTTTCTCTACCATTGGATCACCGTATATTCAATTATGAACTCGGTGTTCCGGATCGGAGGTAATTTCCTATGTCTATTCATATAATCTAATCAGAGAGTTGACTTGCCAGGAAAAGGTGGAATATACACGTTGATAACAACAATTCTGCAAGCTCCAGGCCTGCAACGAACAAGGAACTATTCACAGGGAGACGTTAGATCACTTGGAGATTATGCAGTTGACCGAATAGTTCAGAAATTAATAACTTTCTTAAAATAGATAACTGACACTTATTAAACTATAAACATCAGATTCTCTGATGTCGGGGCATTTCAAATGATCTAACACAGGCGTGATCAGAAACTCGTGGATATTCTTGGAAACGAAACCGATGGGTATCGTTTGTCTGGCGAACTCAACACTTTCACTTACTTGACACGTCTTACCAACAAGCCAGGACAGTTGAAGCGTTCAACACCACTTTCACAATAGATCTTGAATGTTTCAACTGTAAGCCGACATATCTAAGCTGACTCCTAAACCAGGGTGTTCTCTCTAAAATTAGAATTCATTTATAGAGGTTGGTTCAATGCAGTCAGAGAAAATGGGATAACAGGGGACTGAGGCGTCTTGAAGTGATGAGAAAACGGACTCCTCAGATGGAGGACTCAAACTAAAAAACAGAGGTACATGTTTTGTGGGCTATTGAGCGTAATATGAATCATTTGATTTTGGCGTTAACTGACGTGTACGACCGTGGTCGTTACATCACCATCTGACGCTGTAAGAGTAAAGTCTGTAAAGAACGTGGACTATTATTCAAACCTCACAGGTATACTTGAGTTTCTCAGGTAATTTGACATAAAAAACGGAGGACTCAGATCTCCTGAAGTGGTTAGAGAACGAATGTTTCAATTGGGAGACTCAAAAGGTTTACAGGTTTATTGCAACAATATTTTTCTTGCATGGTCTTAAACTCTTAATAATTCCTTTACAAATTGTAGTTGTTACTAAACTTGAATTTGTTTAATATTTTTCAATGACGAGTTGACGGTTCTCGGCAAACACAAGAAATACACTCTGCCACGTTCGTAGAGTGATACTGTCATGGTCACAATGACTGCTGGTCTGTTTGAAACCTGATGATTCATATTATACTCCACGTCCGCAAAACATGTGGATAACTGGTGAGTTATCCTTAGGAAGAAAAGCGTTTTCCCTCTCCGAAAGTCCCGCCCTTATAATAGAGGCTGCGTGTTCCCCGCCCTAATAATGGTTGCCATCGATGGGATTGTAATTTAAAATGGTATCAGGTTGGGAGGAATAAATGTGATACTGTGGGTATCTTTTTTTAAGGGTGATTTGTAATAACCATTTCTCTGTACAGGTACCTAATAACCATTTCACTGTAGCTAATGAATATTTCAGATTGCTAATAATTTTGTTCCATATTTTTCCAGTGTACAGTATAGTATGTAATTCTGTGCTAATAAAGTAGGAACTTAATTATTTCATTGGGTACTCCCAGAATTTTGTTTAGTGGAAACAAGAGTTAAGGAAATGTGCAAAAAAATTTGGTTTTGCGGGAATTGTGCTGTTCCCTCTGGT